>NW_020697707.1:3055228-3066165 GCF_002925995.2 Terrapene triunguis | reverse complement strand
TGATAATAGCCCACCTTAATTGATTAGTCTCGTTAGAGTTGGTATGGCAACACCCATTTTTTCATGTTCTCTGTGTATATATATATATATCTTCCTACAGTATTTTCCACTGCATGCATCTGATGAAGTGGGTTCTAGCCCACGAAAGCTTATGCCCAAATAAATGTGTTAGTCTCTAAGGTACCACAAGTACTCCTGTTCTTTTTATTGATTTACAGTGGGCTTTCTGCTACATAACCACTAGGGCAGAGTTACCACTCTGAAGATGGAGTTACAAACACCCATTTCCCCCCGCATAGTGCTAAATTGTAAGGAGGCCCCATAAGGAAGAGGTTGAAAACCACTGCCTCACAAGAGCAGTACGGTTGCGGGTACTATAAAGTACATCTTTAGAATGACCTTACTTTGCAAAGGGTAGCTCGATACTCGAAGCAGTAGTGCTAACAGAATGCTATTGCAGCCTGGCAAATGACGTTTATTGCCATCTAGTGGAAACTGGCTGTAACAGTTCTGCAAACTCACAGGCAGGCCAGAGATTCTCCACTGCCCTGCAGCTTGGGCAGTCATTTATACCTGTACAAACGGCAACCACCATTTTAGGTGAATGGAGGATTCTGATTTGGTACAATTTTACCCAAGGTAAGTGAACATAAAAACAGCCATACTGGGTCAAACCAAAGGTCAATCTAGCCCAGTATCCTGCCTTCTGACAGTGGCCAGTGCCAGGTGTGTCAGAGGGCAGTGACTACAGAATGTACCAGGCAAGGGAGAATCAGGCCCGTAGCCCTGCTTAGCGCTAAGTGAGACAATGAGCGTTGTCATCCCTAATATTTTGGCTTCTATCTTAATAAAACAAACTGCCAGAGATTTTAGACTCAGCACTTCCCGAAAACTAGAATAGGGCAGTGACTGTCTGGTAGGCACTAGGGTTTTCAAGGTCTCTGAACTCAAGTCTGAGAACACTTCCCTCTCCCCATCCCCGCCCAGTGAGAATTGAGGATGCTTGATATCACAGAGGTGGTGCTCATCACCTCGCTGAGATCAGTGCTTAATGAGGCTCAGACAAACTTGCAGGGTTGCTTTGCTAACAAGAACATTCAGTTACACAGAAAAGCTTTTAAAATATAGCACCCCTCAAGTTTAGAAGAGATGTAAATCTTTAATCTGGGTATTAGCTAACCTCTAACTAAGGGGGTTGGGAAGAAACTCTTCTTGTGAGCACTTGGGATACCCACTTAGAGCTTCTTGGACCTTCACCAGAAGCATCTGCTACCAGTCACTGTCAGACACAGGATAGCAGACAAGAAGGGACCACTCATCTGATCTTTCTTATTAACATTACAACTTGATACTAAAAAGTAGGCTTCCTACTTGGGCCAAGAACTGCAGCTATACTGGCTAAATTTTCAGCACTAACTTGCTCTGAGCTATCACAAGAATCACTGCCTTTTTATTACTCATGTGCACAATTCACCTCCCATGCCTTTGCAACAGAGCCTGGAAAAGAGAGAGAGAGAGAGACAAAAAGACTGGTTCTGAACCAGGGTCATGCCTGTACTTAACATATTACCTTGCTACTCTACTGCCAGACACAGAAGAGCCTTCTGAAGCATCTAGTATATTGTCTGAAAATCTTAATTCTTCACATTACTGTTGAATCCCACCTTACAGTAAAGAGTTAATAACAGTCATACATGGATTCTTTCACTTTTTAAACAAGATAGTATGGTTATAAAATATGGGGTCTATAAAGAGAAAATAAAACAAAATTTTAAAAGTTTATTTCTAAGTGCATTAGATTACAATCACTAGGTTAGGCAATTGCTTTTGTCAGCTGTAACTCCTAGCTGGCTATGGAGCCATACACATCTTTCAAAAGAAGAATCAGGAGAAAAGATAACAGAAAATGGAGCTCAGGAGTGGGATTAAGAAACAATAGTTATCCCCATTCAACACTAGACTACATATAGAAACCAATGCCACCAAAGTATCCAACCCTTTTCTATTATACAACCCTGACCTGATGTTTTCCGCAGAGTTATTTCCCCTCATTCTTTCCATACGTCTGTCAGACAGCTTTCTCCCTAATACTAACTAAGAAAACAGAGCACCTACATTTTCAAGGCCCCAGACTCCTCTGCTTCCCAGCATGCTTTGCTAGAAGACTGAGAGGGAGACTCCCCCTCCTTAACTTGGCATAAGAAAGGCTAATACTTTTTTTTATCATCTTTGAACAAGTTTTGCCACTGCCTTTTTCTGTAATTCTTATCTGAAGCTATATTATCTTAGTTTTGTACAACTAAGGAAAAACCTTGATTTCTTCTCCCCCACCCCCCCCCAGAGGGCTCAAGGAAAATAAACACAGTTTGTTGAAGAGTCTCTCTTTAAAAAAAAACAAAAAACCTTGAGGGTCTTTCCTAATTCTTAGTGACCACTTGTTCTGTTACAGGCTATACGATAATAAAAGCAACTCTATAATATTGATTTGTAGCTGATTGCTTTTGCTTCAAGAACTGTTTTTTACTAATTCTTTATTCTCATACATTTGTTCCCCCGTCGCTCCCAAGCACTATAAACTAGTTTGCTTCTGAGGCAAATCTGTTAACATTCTGATCAAATGCTCTCCAATTTGTGCAGGTGCTGGTGAGATTCATGTATTCCGTCAGCAAGGGTTACAGGAAGGTTACTTACCACAACTGGCGGCACGGCTTCAATGTGGCACAGACCATGTTCACGCTTTTAATGGTATATCTTATGTACGACTACTATGTTTTCCCTCTTAACTCCAAAGCATAGTTTTATTTACAGGGACTCTTATGTAGTGAGTAGAAATCTTATGTGTTTTCTTACAAGTCTCTGCCAAAGTCCTTTTTTGAAAAAGTCTTGTTAATAAAAAATACAAAACTTAATCTAGAGGGTAATTCACACAAGGCAAGTGGGTCTCGGTCCCCCTCTAGTGGCTGGTCCACATAAATTTATGACCCTGATATTACTTCTAGCTGATGAACGTACAGTAGTCCTTTAGCGCTAACAGCAGAGCTCTGATACTGCAGCCCCCAAGTTCAGACCCAAGAACAGCTGTTTATAGCAGGACCTTTCCCTTCAAGGAGTTAACATTTTATGAACAATAACAGCCCAACTGGAGCCGTCTTAAATGGTTCAACACAGACCTGTGCCCAGCCGGTTTCAGCCCACCTTTGGGAGGTGCTTGTCCTCTGACTCCATCTCAGGAGGGGATGGGGGAGGATATATGAGTTAAGGTCAGTACGGCATTCAGATGCTACGGTGATAAGTAACACCGACACATAAGGATCTCTCATATATGTAACTAAGACACACACACATGCTCTGATCTTGAAATGTTTTCCCCTTCTCTTTCTGCAATTCTTGTGCTAATTCTAGAGTGTGTCTTGTATGTAGCTTCACAAATTCCATGCTTAGTTCTTTAATTGTGTTTAGCGTAATAGACTCCTACTCACCTAGCAGACTCACTCCGATTTATTTTCTATCAGAAATACTAACGAAAGCATGTGATTCTCTCCCCCTAGACTGGCAAACTGAAGCGTTACTACACAGACCTTGAAGCCCTTGCTATGGTAACTGCAGCTTTGTGTCATGATATTGATCACAGGGGCACCAACAACCTTTATCAGATGAAGTAGGCACTTTTCTATTGCTTTAAATGATTCCATTCACTGTGCGCGTGTAGTGGTGGAGTGGGATCTAACCGAATTCACACCACATCCTGTTCCCACTGACTCTATCTGACTGCTGCAGAAGCTGTAGTTTGATAGCGCAGACCAGGCTATTGTAGCAATCGGTGTTTGGCCAAAGCAGCAGTTCGTTTTTTAAGAGGGGACATTAAGCTAGAGAGATACTGGAGGTAGGGGGGAAATGCTATGCATGACCCCCAAAACTTGAGCTTCAAAGTGGGAGCCGGGAGTGAGCTGGTCACAACCCCGGCTGGGTTTCTAAGCAGCAAGCTGGGTCAGCGTGTCATGGGTGGTTACTCTTTGCTATTACATCAGACATTCTGCTCATGCTTATAGTCTAGGGCAGAGGTGGGCAAACTACAGCCCACGGGCCACATCCGTCCCACAGGACTGTCCTGCCCGGCCCTTGAGCTCCCGACCAGGGAGGCTAGCCCCCAGCCCCTCCCTGGTGTCCCTCCTCCCCCGCAGCCTCAGCTTGCCATGCCGCCAGCGCTCTAGGCGGCAGGGCTGCGAGCTCCTGCCGGGCAGCGTGGCTACGAGGGCCGCTGGCCTGCCCCAGTGCTCTAGACCGCGCGGGGGCGTGGCTGGCTCCGGCTAGGCGGCGGGGCTGCCAGTCTTGGTGCTCTGAGCGGCATGGTAAGGGGGTGGGGAGCAGAGGGGTCGGATAAAGGGCAGGAGGTCCCGGGGGACAGTCAGGGGGCGAGGGTGTGGATAGGGGTCGGGACAGTCGGGACAGGGAGCGGGGGGTTGGATAGGGGGTGGGGTCCTGGAGGGGGCAGTTATGGGTGGGGGATCCCAGGAGGGGGAGGTCAGGGGACAAGGAGCAGGGGGGGTTGGATGGGTGGGAGGTTCTGAGGGGGGCAGTCAGGGGGCAGGAAGTGGGAGGGGACGGATGGGGGCGGGGCCAGGCTGTTTGGGGAGGCACAGCCTTCCCTACCCGGCCCTCCGTACAGTTTCAGAACCCCGATGTGGCCCTCAGGCCAAAACGTTTGCCCACCCCTGGTCTAGGGGAAAGCATACAGCTGAGCTAACCGCAGCACACGACCTCACTACTTCAGTGGCTAGTCGTGCCCCTCCTACACAAGTAATGCACCCGCACGCCGTGGTGCTTGCTGGCTTCATTGCTCTAGTGCTCTCATGAGCTGCTGGGCCTCTCTCACTCCCCCTCCCTGTACAGGATTAGCTGTGTGCAAGGATTTGACTGTCAGGGCTTTGCACTGGGATTTCACAGATGTTCTATAAAATCTAGGAAACTGTGCAAGGGCTACTGCTTTTCCTGTTGTTTTAAATCAATAAAATATGTTGAGTTCCTAAAGTGGAGTAAACCTGCTCACACATTACAATAAGGGCCATTTATTAAGGGTTAATAAATGATTCAAAGATATAAGCATGTTAGACATGAGTAGGTGTTTAGATGGTTTAGAAGTACTGCAGTGAAAAATGTTACAGCTGGTTAAAAGCCTAAGAATCGTTTGATCAATTGATAAGCCATTTATTTAAAATAATATCTATTAACCCTTTATCCGCTAGCTAAACCTAGATATAAAGCGTGATAAACTGAAATATTAAAAGAAGACACTCTGTAAAACTCCCTTGTTCATTAGTGTTGTACTAACTTTTGAATTTTTAATTTACACAATTAGATCTCAACATCCTTTAGCAAAACTTCATGGTTCATCAATTTTAGAGAGACACCACTTGGAATTTGGAAAGTTCTTGCTTTCAGAAGAGGTTTGTAATGCACATTATTAATGGAGGAGTTTGGTTGATTTGCTGTCAGCTGAATTTTAATTGTTCAGCACTCTGAAGTTTCACTTTGCAGGGGTCTGTGCCAACATTTTATTTGGGTTCAGATCTCTGAGGACTTGAATTTATTCCACCAGTTCACTTAAAGTTTTACATATGAACCAACTCCAAAGTCAAAGTGAGATTTGGTTAAAATGGCAGAGTTTCTCTTGGGTTAGTGGTGAAATCATGCAGAACTAAAAAGTTCACCTGCTTTCCTTGCAAAACTCTGGTGCACGAACTGTTTTACAGGGCCTACCATAATGGGGCTTCAGGCGCTACCACCATATAAAAGCTAAACAAATCAGCCCGAGATTGCTCTTGAGATTTGTGAGCCTCTTCCCTGAACATAGTCCCATGTGTGATGAAACTGAAACCAGACGACATGGGGTTCACGCAGCTCTAATCCTGTAAAGGAGAATCTTCAACTCCCATGTTTTATCAGGCACTTCCAAATATCTGAAGCCTGTGAATACTTCCCTGTACTGCAGACATTCCCTCTAATGCGTACTTTCAATCCTCTAGCTAGGGACAGTGAAAGACATATCTCCAGTCTGCCTCTACCTTCTGTAATTTGGTATGTTCATTATATACATAAAAATACTTTTCACTTACACAGCACTCTCCATCTGAGGCTCTCCCGGCACTTTACTGGCTTGCCTCACCACTGCCTAGTGAGGTAGGCCAGTGTTGTTCCAGTTCTACAGATAAGGGGGAAATAGAGGTGCAGAAGTTAAGTGACTTGCCCAAGTTTTAACAAGGCATCTGTGACAGAACCAGGGAGAGACCTTGAATCAAAGCTTACAGGTTTCTTAAGTAAGAAGACTCAGAATCCATAATGCCCATTGACTGGCTTTAATCATCCTTCCCCCACTATGGGCCAAATCCTGACAAATTCATTCAATTAAACTTTTACCTCAGGCAAACACCCATTGAAAACAATAGGAGTCCAGTTATATGCTGAGTAACTACTTCAGGGTACTGGGCCCCATCCAATGCCCATTTAAATCATTGGGTGTCATTCCATGGACCATGGGAATTGGATTGAGCCCTCAGCCCTGCATTTTAACTGTAGCTGAAGATGTTACACAACGAATTAACACCCATATTCTGAGATGAACAATCCACGGGATGTCCAGAATCACGTACTAAACTTTGTTTTCCTTTAGTCTCTGAATATCTACCAGAATCTCAACAGACGACAGTTTGAGCATGTGAATCATTTGATGGAAATTGCTATCATAGCAACTGACTTAGCGCTTTACTTCAAGTAAGTGAGTCGTGTATTTCAGCAAGCACATTGCAAATAGCTGGTCACATTAGTCTAAAACATCACAACTGATTGTTCAGGCTCTCTGTGGGCAGAACTCCTATTAACAGCGGCTGTGTCTTCAGGAGACCATGTGTGTGCTGTCAAATATTACTTAATTTAAAATCATTTTAAAACACTGATTTTGATTTAAATACATATTTTTTCCTAATTGATTTTTGTGAGTTTTAAATTGCTAACAGAGTGATTTTGTTTTCCTGGTTTCTTTAGTTAGTTTCCTTATTAATACATTACACTTCAGATTTTACACTAACAGTTTCACACTAAAAATACTGATCAGTGCCAAAGAACAGTCCTTGGTCTTGTTAACATCCATTTGAGAATAGCATAGCCTCAAACAGAACATAGACAAGCAAATGGCCCATGCTATATTTGCAACTAACCTTCCAATATAATTAATTTCCGCAAGTCGTGACTGGGCTATACTCATCCATCAGGGTTTGCAGTATGAAGTCAGAGACCTGAGCTCCTAAGCAGGGCCAGATTTCCAATTAGGCACAGTAGGCACGTGCCATGGGGCACTGGTGTTTTAGGGACACCTTACCTCTCTAAAACTGTGTGCAACACGAAGGTCAGCTGTAGGTGGGGGGGGGGGGAGGCGGGCAGCGCTGAAGATCCCATGCCTAGGGACGCGTAAGGTGTAAATCCGGCCCTGCTCCAAAATCATCTAGTTGTTCTGGAAAACACAGTCCTTCATTGCCTAAATACGGGCTTATCTTTAGGCTCCTGTTTTGAAAATGTCGGACAGTGTATAAGAATGTTCATAATAACTTTAATGTACTGAAAGTGTAACTTCACTGTTAGCACTGAAGCAGTTTTATTTAGAAGTGAACATTTTATGCCACTAAGAAATACTGTTGGAGCGATGGTGTTCTTTCTGATATTTACATGGCAAGGATTTGTAAACTTGTTAAGGCACACGAACAGTCCCAGTGAAGTTATGTACCTGCTTGAGGATGAGAGTCAGTACTTTGGCTTTTGGCTATGGCAGTATGGCACTATATAATAGTAGCATTTATAATTTAGTTCAGTATAAGTTTTAATCTAAAGTTGCAATAGCACAACTTTTCAAGCTGTATTTACAAAGCCTCAACCTGACTAAAACTGATTTTTGCAACATTTAAGTGCTTTACAATTATTTAAAACACTCTGTCCTATTTAAAAGATTCAAATAACAATACATTGTTGGGGTGGTCACTTGGCTGGGGTAAAGCCCGGGCAGCAATTGTTGGAGTGAGGGATTGCTTGCGTGCAGTGTTTCCATGGGAAATCAAAATGAGAGCTGCTAACTCCATATTTAATGCATTCATTTCCCTACCTCTTTGGGTTTTTTGAAGAAAGAGAACTATGTTTCAGAAGATTGTTGATGAGTCCAAGACGTATGACAACGAAAATTCCTGGACTGAATATTTGTCTCTGGAGACCACAAGAAAAGAGATTGTCATGTGAGTAAATAAAAACCTCTTGATAGGCAAATGGTGAAGTGACAACTACGCCCCTATTAAATAAGTGTCTACTAAGAACCGACTGCATAGTTTAGCATAGCATGCGATATTTTCCTATAAGGGATATTAAGACAACATTTTAGTATTTAATGAAGCTTGGAGCCAAAGTATAGTGGCTTTGCATTCTGGGCTATTCTTGAAGGGTAGCCATATAAAAAGATATTAAAACAAAAGCCAAATCTCTTTTTAACTTCCTCTGTACTAAAGAATTATATGGAAATATAGCAGAATTTTTTTTTAAGTGTGTGTATAGGATGAAGTCACATCTAGGTTAGGGTGACCAGATGTCCCGATTTTAAAGGGACAGTCCCGATTTTGGGGTCTTTATCTTATATAGACTCCTATTACCCCCCACCCCGTCCCGGTTTTTCACATTTGCTGTCTGGTCACCCTAAGCTAGATAAGTGTCAAGTAAACATTATATTCAAATTCTAATTGCAAGTATCCACATTTCTAATTTAAATTGCTTATTCTGCTTGGATGTATTTATGGCAACTTTCAAGATTAACAGAATCCTATGAGCTTTAGGGAGCAGACATCCAATGACAAAAACTGAAATTATTGCAAGCCCCACACAGAACCAGAGAGCCCACTGATGAAGAGTTGCAAGAAGTCTGCTTTGGCTTAAACGGTAAGGGAGGCCAAAGCCTCCCTATTGATGAAATCAAGGATAAGAGTTTGAAAGCAGGGTGCCATCCAGTATGAATCTGAAGCCTGGTCTACATCTAAAATTTACTAACAATAGCTGCTCCGCTCAGGAGTATGAAAACTTCACACCTCAGAGACGTAGTTAAGCTGACCTAAGCCCTGTGGTAGACACTGCTTCTTCCATTGACCTAGCTACCACCTCTCAAGGGGGTGGAATTACTACAGCAACAGAAAAACTCCTTCCATTGCTGTAGCAAGTATCTACACCACTGCAGCATACAGTGCTTCAGTTGCACACACTCTGAGTAACCTACTCTTGCAAAGTAGCCAGAAAACTCCTCTAAATGAGAAACCTTTCACTCTGCTTCACAGCTCAGATTCAGAATGCACTCATCGGGATTGCATGGATGCTCTGGAGAAAGAATCTTTCCTCTGCACCATCGGAGCCACAGCATAAGTAGGGCCCTACCAAAGTCACAGCCATGAAAAACACATCACGGACTGTGAAATCTGGTTTCCCCCTGTGAAATCTGGTCTTTTATGTGCTTTTACCCTATACTACACAGATATCACGGGGAGACCAGCATTTCTCAAACTGGGGGGTCCTGATCCAAAAGGGAGTTGCAGGGGGGTCACAAGGTTATTTTAGGGGGGTCGCAGTATTGCCACCCTTACTTCTGCGCTGCCTTCAGAGTTGGGCGGCTGGAGAGCAGCACCTATTGGCCAGGCGCCCAGCTCTGAAGGCAGCGCCACCACCAGCAGCAGCGCAGAAGTATAGGGTGGCAATACCATACCATGCCATCCACCCTTACTTCTGTGCTGCTGCTGTCGGCAGCTCTGCCTTCAGAGCTGGGCTCCCGGCCAGCAGCCACCGCTCTCCAGCTACCCAGCTCTGAAGGCAGCACCGCCACCAGAGGCAGCACAGAAGTAAGGGTAGCAGTACCGCAAGCCCCTCCACAATAACCTTGTGACACACACACCCACCACTCCTTTTTGGGTCAGGACCCTACAATTACAACACCGTGAAATTTCAGATTTAAATAGCTGAAATCATGAAATTTACGATTTTTAAAATCCCATGACTGTGAAATTGACCAAAATGGACCCTGAATTTGGTAGGGTCCTAAGCATATGACTTAGAACAGGGGTCCCCAATGCGGTGCCCGTGGGCACCATGGCGCCCGCTGGGGCATCCATGTGTGACCGCCTACAGGCCGCCGGACAAGCAGCCGCCAAAATGCCGCCGAGAAGTGGCGACGTCAAGAAGCGCTACCGCCGAAATGCCGCCGAATTTTGGCGGCATTTCAGCGGCAACGCCTCTTGATGACGCTACTTCACGGCGGCATTTCGGCGGCTGCTTGTCCGGCGGCCATGGTCCTCGGCGGCTAGTCGTCCGGCACCCACCCCACAGGAAAGGTTGGGGACCACTGACTTAGAAGATTCTCTGTTCTGTAACAGGTCGTGTTCGGAACATGGCTTTCAGCAGACAGCCCTCTGGCTTCCTCTTTCCTTCACACGTCCTTTGTACAGACCATTTACATGCCAAGACTTCCTCTGAGGCTTGTGCAGAGGGAGCCTTCAGAATCTGGAGTTAAGACTTAGGAGCGACCATCTCAATAGCTGAAAACAAACTACAGTTACAACAACTGAACAGGTCCATCAGTGGAGTGGGTTGTTGTCTGAATAGTATTTTTAGGCACAGAGCTTTGGGGTCTGATTGAGACAGCCCACTGAGTATCAGCTCTTCTGACTGGCTAAAGCAATTTCTAACAAATTTTAAGCCTTTATTAGTCCTTTTTATTATGGTTGCAAAAAACAAAACAAAAAACCCACCAACCCCCACCCACCCCAAAATACCCACACTCATCCTAAATGCAGTGTTGGCAACTTTCAAATTTGTAGCACAAGTCTTGCAATGTTTGGTGTTTTTCTTGAAGCCCTAGGCCCAGAGAGAGT
>NW_020697707.1:3004262-3054828 GCF_002925995.2 Terrapene triunguis | reverse complement strand
ACTCTCTCTGGGCCTAGGGCTTCAAGAAAAACACCAAACATTGCAAGTCTTGTGCTACAAATTTGAAAGTTGCCAACACTGCATTTAGCCCAGGGCTGGGGTCGGGGGCAGCCAAAATTGTTTTTGCTTGGGGCAGCAAAAAACCTAGAGCCGGCCCTGGGGGTTATTGCTGGGGGCAACACCCCAGACAACAGGGCACTGGGTCCGGGAGGGACATGGGGGCCAAGCGGTAGCGGAACACCGGCCTGCAGAGGGCGCTTCAACGGCTGGAGAGCTAATTCCCGGAGACGACCAGCAGGAGGCGCCACAGGGGTCAGTCCCGCACGCCACACCACAAACGTCCTGGCTGAGTTGACAATTATCGGGCTGGTTTTTGGCATCACCAGGGCTTGTAGTCGTAAGTGATGGCAGTGTCGGGGGCGGGGGGGTGAGGGAGGTTAACGCAGCCATGGTGCTACCCAAGTACAATGCTGGATGTTGTTTGCTGGCCTGGGGATGGAGATCATGGCCAGTGGGGATTACACCCTTGTTATGGCTAAACCACTCTTCCTCCTGTCTGAGGTCAGGGCTCACCTTTGTTCCTGCTGGTGGAGAAGGAGGAGCTTTCATTACATTGGCTGCACTGACAGTAATGAAACTAGTTGAGTTTCAGAGCTATGTGGAGGTCAGACTGGGGAGGAAGGGGTGGTATGTCTCAAGCACAACACTAAAGCCTGTATTAGCTGGATGTTTCTGCTAAACTGATAAGCAATGAAACAGTTATCAACGTTGACTTTAAGTGCTCATTATGGCTGGAGAGAAAAGCTTGAAAACATGAAGCAAGTACACCCTGACAGTTCACACTAGAAGGCAAATAAAAAGAATCCCAAACTTACTTTTTAAAAAAATCAAGATTTTTAAGCTAATATGATTTCTGAATCCTTGGAATTAACAGTACCAGACAGATAGAATGAAACAATAGCACAGAGGCCTGAATGCTGACCCCCTCTATAGAAGTGAGGCCCTCAACGTAGGGTGGGGAAGAGGCATGCTCTGTGAAGGGACTGTATTTGTGGCAGAACAGGCCAGTTCAAAGTGTGGGTTCCTTATGCTGATCGACAGATCTAAACTGCCTGCTAGGAGAATGTGCAGGGATCCTACTTACAAAGGCCAGGGTCTCCCTGTAGTAGCATTAGATAGGGTTCTTCATTCCACAAAGGTGCTGGGTTTGGAGCGGAGGAATCCTTTTCTCCCAATCCTTCTTGGATCCCTTGCATAAGTGGTTTTGTTCTAGGAGTGGGGCGTGTAGCATTAGCACTGACAGAAATGCTACCTGTCATTTAAATGAGGTGTTACTGCTGCAGCGCTGCCTTCAGAGCTGGGCACCCTACTAACAGCTGCTGCTCCAGCCGCCCAACTCTGAAGTCAATGTAGAAGTAAGGGTGACAATACCGTGACTACCTAAAATAACCTTGTGATGCCCCTGGAACTCCCTTTTGGGTCAGGACCCCCAATTTGAGAAATGTTAGTTTCCCTGTAAAATCTGTGTAGTATAGGGTAAAAGCACACAAAAAAGACCAGATTTCACGGGGGGAAACCAGATTTCACAGTCTGTGAGGCGTTTTTTAAGGCCATGAATTTGGTAGAGCCCTACATATGAGAAACTAAAAAGACAGACTATTCAGCTTGGAAAAGAGATGACTAAGGGGGGCATGACAGAGGTCTATAAAATCATGACTGATGTGGAGAAAGTAAGTGTTATTTACCCCTTCACAAGAACTGGGGGTCACCAATGAAATTAATAGGCAGCAGGATTAAAAAAAGGAAGTACTTCTTCACACAACACACAGTCAACCTGTGGAACTCATTGCCAGGGGATGCTCTGGAGGCCAAAATTATATAGTGGATTAAAAAAAGAATTAGATAAATTCATGGAGGACAGGTCCATCAATGGCTATTAGCCAAGATGGTCAGGGATGTAACCCCATCCTCTGGGTGTTCCTAAGCCTCTGACTGTCAGAAGCTGGGAGTGGATCACTCAGTAATGCCCTGTTCTGTTCATTCCCTCTGAAGCATCGACCACTGTCAGCAGACAGGATACTGGGCTAGATGGACCACTGGTCTGACCCAGTATAGCCGTTCTTATGTTCATTAAATTCTGACAAGTGTCTAGTTGTAATAATTGATACTGGATAGTGGTCTAGCATATGCTCTGTAGTACTTAGAATAATTAAACACAGACATAAAACCTCACTGCAGTCTCTGCTATTAAATCTTTGCTAAGAAGTTGCATGAGATTTTTGAGAATTAGCATAGCAGTAAGACCTAAAAAGCAAACCCATCTGATCAAAGAAAAGTACAGTAATCACAAAACTGTTTTGGTGGCAGGCAAGAAACACAGATACACTAGGTTTAACTCAAGATACTACTGCATACTGTCTGTCCCTGGTTTACAAAATGGTTCTCCTCAATCTTTAATGCTTAGCGGGGGAGAGGAGAGAAGTGGAAAAGTGTAGTACTGTTAAATTACAGTATAGGCCCTGGATCCAGTGGGAACAGGAGTGAGTGCTTCAGAATAGAAACTAACTCCAGTTCTGGTTCTGTTCTCCAGGGCCATGATGATGACTGCCTGTGACTTATCTGCGATCGCTAAACCCTGGGAAGTGCAGAGTAAGGTCAGACGCCTGACACACAATGTACTCCAATATATTGAAACACGCTCTGTTGTTTGAAGCCTGCATGAAAGAGGGTTCTCCTTACTTATCCTGGCCAAGTTTCCAGTAATGCTGGTAGAAACGATATTTTTAGATTGACGAGCCAAGACCTTTTAGCTTGATGTTATTTTATTAGCAATGATGTAAGAGCTGAAGCGTCAGGGCTTACCAAACACCACCTCTTCCCTCCCAGTGTTTCCATAGAAGGTTTTTATGGAGTTGTATAAAGTTTAAGACATTTATATACAACTGGACAGTTGTTAACATTGGACTGTCGCAGTAACAGTTACTGTGCGGAATGTAAAAGTAGGTAAATAAATGTAAAAGCAAACATATCTAGAGACCGCACCCAGTGCTATGAATCACTAGGACAGTTAGCATCACACAGAGGGGCAGCAGGGAAAACAGTGCTGGCAACTCTGACTTTATTGCCAGTCTCATAACATTCAGGGTTTTTCTTAAAGCCCCAGCTCCTGGAATCATGTGGCTGAGAATCTCAAGTAACTTTCACTTTAAAAAGCATGTAGTCCTCATTGTTACAGAAAGTTTAGAAATAAAAAACCCAACTGCACAAAACCATAAGACAAACTCCAACATTCATATTTTAAAACCTCACTTTTTAAGGGTTGAGGAGGAAGAGTCGTGGAAGCTTCAGATTGGTAATACTGGGAAAGGGCAACTGTGTCTTGGGGAATGTGGCAAAGAATCCACTAATGCTGTGACTGTCTCCACCCTAAGCCTCATTGTAAAGTCCTGCTAAGGACCAGCGGGGAGCTGTTCATTGACTGACATGAAGGAGCAGTAGACCGAAGAGTCGGCTGCCAGAGTCACAGAGTTTGCTTCTGCATTTCATAGCCTCAGGGTGATTCCACTGATCTCAGCGGTGCGATCCTGCTGTGAATTTGTTAACCAAGGGCTTGTCTACACAGCAAGCAAGGGTGTGAATCTACAGCACTACCACTACCATGTGCAACAACATCCTACGTGGGACATTGCTACAGAGCAATAGCAGCGTCCACATGGGACATTACTGTGTGGCAAGTTGGCATGCTGCAGATTCACACCCTGGTTTGCCACTCAGTAACTCATCGTGTAGACAAACCGAGTAGAGAATCAGATGCAGCGTGCTAAGAGGATCACTTGGCTGTAGTCTGGGATTTGACAGACAAGATTGCAGGGTAAAGGAGCAGGGACTGTAACTCTCCGATTAATGGAGACAAACTGTTTCAGATTAAAATCCCTGAACTGACTGTAGCTTTTATTCCAATGTAGGTAGCTCTCCTAGTAGCAGCTGAATTCTGGGAACAGGGAGACTTGGAAATAAGTGTACTCCAGCAGCAGCCTATTGTAAGTAGCACATGAGCTGCGGAAAGCTCAAATTCATTCATTTCCTTCTAACAAACCTCTTCACTGACAGCAATACATGAACAGGGCTGGATGCTTTGACAACATGGGAGACCCTGGGGAAAAAACCAAAAAGCTACCCCTGTAATAGACATGAAAGTTGAGATCAGTGACATACATGTCACAGGTTCCAAAATCTAGCTCTGCTAATGAATGTGCTTTTTTTTTTTTTAAGTGAAATGTTTGTTTAGTTAATTTAAGGAACTTTAGGTTCCCCTTAGCATTTAGTCAGAATACAAAGATCCTTCAATCTGGTACTATGGTGAGGGGCACAATAGAAAACAGTATCTAGGGACAGAAGTGGAGAAGAGAGACTGTAGCTTGCTAAAGAAAAATGATGAAAATCCCTAGCCCAATAATTTCATTGTTTGTGTGGGAGAAGGAAGAGGTCTGGAAAGGAAAGCTCTTGAGAATGATACAGCAGAAGCGTTAGGCTGATTTGCAACATCCCTCAAGGCAGAATGGTTCTAAAGGGAAAACAGACAGATGTGGCATTTCAGTGTTCTCCAAAGAAATCCTGTTCTCTTCCAGCCGATGATGGACAGGAAAAAAGCTCCTGAACTTCCAAAGCTTCAAGTCGGTTTCATTGACTTTGTGTGCACATTTGTCTATAAGGTAAGCGATTTGCACAGCAGAGAAGGAATGCTTGCTGATGCAGCAACAGGGACGGTTTTTAAAAACCACTTACTCTAGCAAAAACTAGATAAGCAAATTTCTCTCCGATCGGTGAGACTTGACCAATACCTAGAATGTTAATCAACAAGACACGCGCTCGTCTTTCCCCTGACCAAAGACGTGGGATCACATCCTCTGCCCAACACACAGCAGTGCAGGGCAGCCTTGAACCCAGCTCCGAGGGCATCCAGAGCTATCGCTAGTGGAACGCAGAGCAGCCTCACCGTGCCCGACAACCCCAGGACTGGTCGATTGTATAGAGCCGTCATTGCACCTCTAGTCATGAGCTGCACTGGGCCCAGGAGATTAAAGCCAAGAGTCCACATCAAACTACATATGGGGCAGTGGCGTAACGGGTGGAACGGGTACACAATTCCACTCCTGTTGAAATGTAAGGACACAGAGTGGGCTCAGGGTATCTCTTGAGGGGCCCACAGGAGCTGGTCCAAGAGGTAACTATCGCTGAACCGCTCGGTAATGGTGATCCTACTGTAATTAAATGTAGCATCCTCGTAGGGCTACAGAAAACTCACCGCAGTAACATTTAACTATAAAAACGGGAACTACGCAAAAGTGAGGGCGCTTGTTAGATGGAAATTAAAAGGAGCTGCCAGAAGGGTTAAATGCCTGCAAGCAGCATGGAGACTATTTAAAACATCATCTCAGACTAAAGATATACCCCCAATCATAAAGGACAAGAAGAGGAACAAAAGAATGCCACCATGGCTAAACAGCAGAGTAATAGAGGCCATTCGAGGCAAAAAGGCATCCTTTAATATTTGGGAGTGAATTCCTAGTGAGGGTAACTGGAAGGTGCACAAACTCTGGCAGGTTAAGGGTAATAAGGCAGGCCAAGAAAGAACTTGCTAAAGATGCAAGAACTAAGAGTAAGAATTCTTTCAAGTACATCAGCAGCAAGAAGCTTGCCCAATAGGCAGTGGAGACCCTAGATGACAAAGGCGCTAAAGGAGCACTCAAGGAAGACAAGGCCATTGCAGAGAAGCTAAATGAATTCTTTGCATCGGTCCTTACTGCAAAAGGATGTGGGGGAGATACTCACACCAGAGACATGCTTCCTGGGCGACAAATTGGAAGTAGAGTCCCACATTGATATGTCCGCAGAAGAGGTTTTCGAACAAATTAAACAGTAATAAGACACCAGGACCAGATGGTATTCCCCCAAGGGTTCTGAAGGAACTCAAATATGAAATTGCAGAACTACTAACTGTAGTATGTAACCTACTACTGAAACAGATGACTGGAGACTAGCTAACATAATGCTGATTCTTAGAAAGGGCTCCAGCAATTACAGGCCAGTGAGCCTAATCTCATATAAACTGTAGGGGAAGTTGCGGGAAGAGTCAACACAGCTTTTGTAAAAGGGAAGTTATGTCTCACCAATATATCAGAATTCTTTGAGGGTGTCAATAAGCATGTGGACAAAGGAAAAAGATAGGAAACAAAGGGTACGAATAAATGGTCAGTTTTCAAAAAGGAGAGGGGTAAATAGCAGGATCCCCCCAAGGGTCTGTGGTGTTCAGTATATTCATCAATGATCTGGAAAAGAGGGTAAACAGTGAAGTGGCAAAGTTTCCTGATAATGCAAAATTATGCAAGGTAGTTAAGTCCAAAGATGACTGCAAGGAGTTAGAAGGGGATCTTGGGTGACTGGGCAACAAAATGGCAGATGAAATCAAGATTGGTAAATGCAAAGCAACGCATGCTGGGAAAAAATAATCCCAATTACACATACAAAATTAGCTGTTACCACTCAAGAAAGAGACCTTAGAGTCATCGTGGCTAGTTCTTTGAAAACTTCGATCCAATGCACAGCTGTGGTTAAAAAAAGCTAACGGTATGTTAGGAGCTATTAGGAAAGGGACAGAAAATATCAAAATGCCACTATATAAATCCATGGTGCACCCACACCTTGAATACTGTGTCCCGTTCTGGTCACCCCATCTCTAAAAGGATATAATGGAACTAGAAAAGCTTCAGAGAAGGGCAAAAAAGACAATCAAGGGTATGGAACGGCTTCCATACGAGCAGAGACTAAAAAGATTAAGGCTGTTCAGCTTAGAAAAGAGACAACTAAGAGGGGATATGATAGAGGTCTGTATAATCATGAATGGTGTGGATAAAATGAAGCATTATTTACCCTTTCCCACAGTACAAAAACCAGGAGTCACCCGGTGAAATTAATAGGCAGCAGATTTAATACAAACAAGATGAAGTACTTTTTAACCTAATGTACAGTTAACCTGCAAAACTCATTACCATGTGACTGCTAAAAGTATAACTGGGTTCAAGAAAAGAACTGGATAAATGAATAGAGGATAGGTCCATCAATGGCTATTAGCCAAGATGGTCGGGGATGTAACCCCAGGCTCCGGGTGTCCCTAGCCTCTGACTGCCAGAAGCCAGGAGCTAAAATTGTCCTGTTCTGAACACTCCCCCTGAATCTCTGGGACTGGCCACTGTCGGCAGACAGGACACTGGGCTGGATGGACCATCGGTCTGACCTAGTCTGGCCGTTCTTATAAAAATCTTCTAAAGATCTGGGATGAAAACCGGGGGGGAGGACAACTCTGCTCCTCTGGCACAATGGACCGTTCCACCCTAAGGGTAAAGGTTGTCTGTGCAGACGACAGAGCTTTCTTAGAGGCCAGCCCAAGACTATAGAATGAACTCCCCCCCCAGGAACAAAGGCCCATCACAAACCTCCCCACCTTCCACGCCGAGTGCATGGCACATTTCTTTGGCTTCTCAAACATATGGCAGCACGTGTCTATTATTTTAAAAGAAATCCAAGAGACTGCAGTGAACACACTTCTCCCCTGGGGGGCAGGATGAAAGAACAAACACATGACGGATGTTAGACACCGTTGCCTGAGGCACTGTCGGAAGGCCCTCAGATACTGTGGCGATGAGAACGTACATGGAATAGAATAGGAGTATGACACTGGAATACACCTTGGGGTTTTGCTAATGAACTTATACTAAGTAACAGCTATGCAAATGTGGCACACACCTGGCAGCATCTGACAAAAGTTCCGTAATACTTATTTGTATTACTCTGCCTACGTTTGCCTTTGGTGCAGCTGAGTCTCTGGTCACAGTGTGGGGGTTTCCAGCTCCCTTCTCAGTGTGGGCAGGGGTCCCAATGCTGTGGGGAGCACATGCCAGCTCTTCTTCTACTCCCCATCCCCACGGGGACCCTGGCCACCCCCAGGGAGAGGCACAGGAAGCCCCTTCGCCATCCCCACTTGCTGCAGTTGGGTATGTGTGTGGGGGGGCTAATGTAAATGGGGTGGGTGTGACTTCCTCCTGTCCCCTTGCGTAAGGCTAGGTGTGGCCTCTCCCTCCATGCCCCTTCCAATCTTCCCCTCCTTCCTGTTATAAAGTAAGGAAGCGAAATCCCCAGAGAGAAGCAGATTTTTGATGGGAGAGAGAGAGAAATCTTTCTTTTCCCTACTGGCCCCTCTCTACCTCCTAAAATACCAGCACTTCTGCCAGTTCAAACAGCAATTCTAAAACCCCATGCAAACACACAGGGATCTCCAATTCACACTGCAGCAAACCTCCCCCCCCCCCAATCCAGCCCCCATACCTCTTCATAGGGCATGTGGTTCCTGCTCTTTTCCTGGCGCATCTGCCTTTCTGCTCCAGCTGCTGTCCTCCTGGGGGGCATCAGTGGCAGGCTCTTCTGCTCTCAGCGGCCCAGGGGTAGGGCTGTCAGTGCTAAGAGTCCTGTATTAGAAGGGACCTCACATTCCTTATTTAAATAAAAATCGCTTGCCCACTACTAAGTCAGTACAGGATGTTTTTTATCCCATGTTTCAACCAGGGCGGTCCAGCATGTCACTCTGACACGAAATCTAGGCTGGAGTGGTCCTCTGGCACTTTACTTTGCAACGTGCCAGGCTTTGGCAACGTGACCCGACACATGAGGTCACAACGGCACTCAAATTTAGCCCAACCACCGCTGGGCCGCCCTTGGAAGTTGCCCCCATTGAAATTGGAAGTGACACCCCTGCTGGCTGCAGCGAAGTCTCCTCCAGCTGCTGCGTTTCTCCAGTCCACACCCCTTCTGCCAACCGCCCACCCCTGGCAGGGCACAGCTCTACAGTAGGTGGAGATGAGCAACCGCAGCCTCCCACTTCACTCCAGGAGGCACAGTGACTGCCTGGCCCGGTGCCTGGGGCTCTGGGTTCTCTGCAGCACCAGAGCTGGAGACAGCGGGAGCAGGCCCTGGGCAAGGCATGGGGAGGAGAAGTCAAGCCCAGGGACATTAGAGGGCTGTCCCATATTTCTGAAATACAGCATTGGCAGCCCTACTCAAGGGTGTGAGGGCAGCATCAGGACCCGCTTCGCTCCCTGGCGGGCATGGGAGAGAGGGAGAGGCCTACAGCAGCAGGCTCTGAGCCCCAGCCCTGAGGCAATGGGACAGAGGAAGAGGGAACTACTGCAGTGGTGAAGGAGGAGGCTACCCCTCAGCCCTGACTGCATGTACCTCCTAGCAGGCCTGTCAGTACTCATCTGCCCCAGTGATTCCTCAGCTAGGTTTGGTGTGGGAGCAACTCGATCTAGGAGGATCTCCTGAAACAAGCTGCTTCCCTCTCCCTGCTGATAGGCTCTGAACCCTGGTGTAAACACGCCCTCTAATTAGCTGGCTCTCCAGTCCAGGGCCAGACCTGTAGCTGGCACCCTGCTTCAGGAAATTAACCCCTTCCCAGCCTGAACTAGCAACAGGGGCATGCAGCCGGTGGCACAGATATTTTGGATGAGCAGCCCTGGCTAAGTCACTGTTGTACTGTTTGTTGGGTGTGCTTGGGGCAGGAATTTTCACGTTTCCACGAGGAAATTCAGCCGATGTATGAGAGATTGCTGAACAACAGAAAGGAATGGAAGGCTCTTGGTGATGAGTATGATGCAAAAATGAAAGTGCTGGAAGAAGAGAAGAAAAAAGAGGAGGAAAAAATGGCTGCAAAGCAAGGTCAGAAATACTTAAAATTTTAATACCTCAGAATCTACTCCTATGGCTAACTCCTCTACCCCACCAGCCCCCTGTGTAAATTCACTTCTCCAAACCCCCAGCTCTTCCCACACTTGTGAATTTAGTCCAGTAGTTAAAGCAAAGGGTTGGATACAGGGGAAATCCTCAGTCTGAGTTGGGCCTATGACTCACTCTGTCAAGGTCATAATAGCGAATGGCTTCAAAACATACACTTGACATCTCAGACGGTTACACACCTCCAGAAAGGCCATCTGCATAAACTCCTCTGTGGAGGAGATCTCCTGTGGTAATGGGCGGGTTAACACCTGTAAGGCCAGATCAACACACAGTGTGGCAAATCGTGCTGAACACTGCTGATCCTTGTCTGCACTTGCAGCTCAGCTACGTCTGTTGTCCGCACTGAGTCAGCTTTGTAGTGTAGTGAGTCTATGGGGGGAGGACACGTGCCTGAGAATACAGAGGCTGTGGCTAACATGCTGCCTAATGGGCCATGGGGAAAACAATGAACTCACTAGAAATAAGATGAAGCATTGCAGTTACTCCCAAGTGTACCCTTCTAGCCCAACTTTTGCTGATCATAAGACTAATTACAGCTTCCAATGAAGGTTGTGGAGTTCCCATCATTGGAAGCTTTCAAAAACAAGTTGGACAAAGTACACCTGCCAGAGATGGTCTAGGTTTACTTGGTCCTGCCACAGCATGGGGAGGTTGGACTTGATGACTTTTTGAGGTCCCTTCCAGCCCTCCATTGCTAGGATTCTATGCATGCAGATGGTTTGGTTTTAAGGTTTTTTCCCTGGGCCCAGCCCAATTCCCATTTAAGTCAATGGGAACTGGACTGAGGCCTTCATTCTTAATACATTTTTGTGGTTAAGACAAGACCATTCCTGTCTGAGATTGTCTCCACCTCAGACAAGGCACTGCCCTCTTGAGAAAGGCAGTCAGGGAGATCATTATCCTGAAGCATTTTGGAGCAAGAACTGTTTTGTGTAGAAAACGGCTCTGAGCACATTGGTAGCACGTCAGAATATCTAGGAATTTATACCAGCTTCCTCACTGAGAGCCTTCCAAGGGTTAAAATGTAAAATGACTCAGTTAAAGACTAAAGGATTTCAAATTACAGTGGGTTTATAGCAGCTGCAAATGTATCTCTAATTACTTGTTTCCTCTCATACAGCCGCTATGATGACAACTTGCAATGGAGGAACAACTCCCCCATCTAGAACCTGTTGTATCATTTAAACCTATTTCTGCTGGCGTATGAACTACACACCCTGGGAAAGATCTTGTAAGAGAAAAAAGTTCCAGTGTACAAATATCAATTCTTGATTTAACCCTTTAATTACCTAAACTGGGCTCGTCACCTAGCCATGGAAGGGCCTAGTTTTGTTTACCGGACCCATGTGAGCACCCTTACTGAGGACAATGAGACAAATTCTGCCCTCTTTCTCACTCCATACAATGCCACTGAAGTCACTGGGTTGTACCGTTTAAGACAGGGCAAAATTTGGTCCCATGAATCTACTTGCATGACTAATGGCTGTAGCATATGTCCTGAAGTCTGAATTCCCCCTTCCCTACTCCAAACCCCCATGCATATATTTACAGGGTCAGATGGATGGTGAACGGACTTTGTGCCCAATTCAACTGTGATTTACCTAGCGTGCAGCCAGAGGTTACATGCTGGGTAAATTGAGGCAGAATTAACTCCTTGAATGTATCTTGCAGGACCACATGGACAAGTCAGCAATATGTAAAAGGGTCAGATCCATTCATCTCATAGGGAGAAAGATTCCCTTTATCCAAACATTTATGCTGAGATTCTGATCTCAGTTACGCTGGTACAGCTATGGAGTTATTCCACTGATGCCCCTAGAGCTGAGTTCAGAATGTGGGCTTTCACCTAGAACAGTGAATCAGAGCACAAGAGTGTGTTAACAATAGAACGGTTAAATCATCTGTCCTTCTCACACATCCATAAACTTTATCTTTTGAAGGAATTGAGCCAAATTCAGATCTGGTCTAAACAATTGCAACTCCACTGAAGCCAAAGAAACACCCATGAGGACAAGAATAATTCTGTAGCAGGGTTTGAATAGTATGCAGTCAATGCTACATGGGGCCACACATTGCAGGATGAGGATAAAACAAAATATCGAAAAGCTGCTCATTCCCTGAGCATGATCAGTTTTGTGCACGGAATGAGGCGGGGATCCTGGGGAAAACATAGCATGTGATCATGTAATGAGAGTGTGTTTCAATGCATAGGCACAAGGGCGCTAAATTAAAGTTGCAAAAGCAACCTTAATTCTGGCATTCCTTGAGTGTGTGACTTTGCAACATTCATATTATTTTAATATAGTTTGTTCATAATGTAACCTGCCTGACCAAAAAGTAGGCCTATTTTGATCAAAATTATGGAAAACAAGAATATGATCAAGCTTGGGGTAGGTGCTACAATTCGACCTCTTTCTGGTTTTGGAATATCCCCCATTGTTGTTTGCAGTGTTGATCCCAGGATATTAGAGACACAAGGTAGGTGAGAGAATATCTAGAAGTTGGTCCAATAAAATATATTCCCTTACCCACCTTGTTTCTTTGGGACACCCCTGCATTCCCCAACACTTCTGAAATGCTGACACCTGAATTAGAGAAACAAATTCTAACATGTGGCTTCAGATTGGTCTGTGCAGCCACACTTACAAGAACACGGCAAAGGAAATGATAGGGGAAGGATGTAAGGAGATATCCTGCTCTCCTCTCCTCTTATTCAAGGTCACTCCCCCCCTCCCACTCCCTTTCGCACAAGTCACTGTTTTATGAGAGATTTACTATAGTTAAGTCATGTTCTGTTAGCTTTTGTAAAAATAAACAAACATACCACCTTGATACTCTTGTCACCTCCCGTGCTTTTACACTTGTGACTCACTTACATCTGTAGCTACTCCTAACTGAAGAGAAAGGAGAATTGGGTCCACAAGGATCTCTGATTCTCATTGAATGTCAGTAATGCCTAATTTACACCAGTGAAGGAGACTGGCTGGTTTTGTTTTTTTTTTTATAAAGGTATATGCTTTGTATATTTATTCCTTTATTTTCACCTTCCCATTTTGTGGTAACCCTTCCCCGCCCCCGGAATTCAGGTTTCCAATTTCTCTCATCACTCTCATTTCCCCCCCTAAATCCTCCCCCTCTCTTTTCTCATCTTCCCCCACTCTGTCACTACCTTTCTGCTCCATCCCAATGCATACTCAGAGGTATTGCCCTTTGCTACAGCAAAGAATGGGATACAGAAATCCCTCTTCCCCTACCTCAGTGCTCCCCCAACTTTTCACATCACACGCCCCCAGGAACCGTGATCAGGAACCAGGGCCAGGAGCGGGGCTGTGGCTCCTGGGGGAGGGATGGACAGGGGTAAGAGGGCAGAGGCTGGGGCCAGAGCTGCTGGGGGGTGGGGCCGTGGCCAGAGCAGAAAGTGGGGAGGGAGCACCACCCAGCCCCTGCCACCCCCCCAGAACATTCCTCGGCATGCCCCACAGTTTGGGGAACACTGCCCTAGCCTCATGTAAGAGAGGAAACACATCCTGCCCCCAAAGGGAAAGGCACAGAGTTAAGTCTTGAGACAAGGTGGTCTGAGCACAGCTCTAACATACAAGTGTTGGGTTTACAGGCACTCATACTATTATTTCTGTGTTAGTTTGCTATTAAATTGTGTTCAACAAGCATAGGATTATTCAGGCAGCACTGTGGCCTAAATATGTTCAATGTATGTTTATTGAAAGCAAGGGAATTCATCTACATTTACAGTGGTTATCTAAACAATATAATGCCTCTCTGCAGAAGAGAGACAGTACAGCAAAAAAGGCAGGGAGTTAACAGCAAAAGTTAAATTTTGCTCAGTTGCCTTATTCTCAGCACATTAACCACACCTTGCAGTGAAGGAAGCAGGAATCTGCAAGAATAAGAGGGTGATTAGCAGATTCATTAATGCATATGCATCAGTAGATAGCTAAAGTGCTGAAGACAATATTTAGTCTGATATTTCCCAGTTATGTTCAAATTTCCTTATGTGGCTGTTCTTACAGATATACTAGAGTGCTAGCTATCCAAAACGGATACTTTAAACTGAAGGTGACTGCACTCCATAGTTCACAGCAGCACTGGAAGCATGTCTTTTTCAGAAAGTAAATTAGCATTAAATGTCAATTGATTTGAAGTGTAAATGGCAAGTCCTTTCAGCTGTTTCCCCGGCCCCCACCACCCTCTCAATCTTTTATTAGGTGAACTTTTGACATGAAAAGAGTTTAACATCAGATGTTCACTTTAAGAGATAGGTAGTTATACTGATAGCCATACGTTAGATCAAATCCTGATATGGTTTTACAAAAAAGGTAGTGATCTTGAAAATATTAAACACTTTATACACTAGGCTAAACATTTAATCCATTGGGTGTTTACAGGTGTTAAGTTAGGTCCACCATTAGGAAAAAATTAAAAGTAAAAAGAAACTGAATACAAGACCCCAAGTTGACACTGTTCAGTCCATAACAGTTACAGATGCAAAGTTTCCTGAGTTAGACTGTAAGATATGCCCATTACAATGTTAATGTATCAGAGGGGTAGCCATGTTTGTTGCTTTTTACAGATCCAGACTAAGAGTCCTGTGGCACCTTATAGACTAACAGATGTATTGGAGCATAAGCTTTCGTGGGTGAATGCATCCGACGAAGTGGGTATTCACCCATGAAAGCTTATGCTCCAATACATATCTTAGTCTGTAAGGTGCCACAGGACTCTCTGTTGCCCATTACAATGTTGTCTCTTTTAATTTACTCATTAGAAAAAAACTCATTTTCAAGACAGTTTTAGAAACACCCATCACTCAGTAACGTAATGAGAACTGTCTCTCCCCAACAGGCAGTCCAATCTGATGTTTGACACTGGAAAAGCAGTTCTGAATTTGAATACATGGTTAAATACAGGAGTTGTAAGCTTATGCTGTAGCAATGATTTTAACCATGGTTAAACTGGCTTTCACCCATCAAGTCAGAGCCACAATTAGTGACTTTGCATTTTTAGACATGTTGGGGTCACTTTAGCATAAGGGATGTTATTGATTTGTTACCAGATACACAAGGGAATATCTGCTTCTTCCTACATTACATCAATACCTCTTACTTGTACTTTGTATAGTATATGCAAAAATCAATGAATTAATATGGTTCACAAGTATTTATTGACAGAAACAGTAAATATAGTGCTTAAATGAACTTAACATAGCTAATTCAAGGCTTCAGATTTTGCTGAAGATGAAAATGAGGTCCAATGCAATTTGTTCATTTCAGTATAGAGTCCTCACTGGCTGAAAGGGAATAAAGAGAGTCAGGTTAACTCACTGCTAATGTTTCAAAGTTTCAAATACAGACATTCCCAAACTGTAGTCTGCATAGCAAATTGGGCCACATGCTGCTGACTCTCTTCACTTCTAGTAGCTAACCTGCATTCAGTGAAGCTAATAATATATGGAAAAGTAAGTATTTAATGCAAGTAACTGTTCTACTTACCACAGGGATGTTAGGCAATTGTTAATGGGAAGCAAGCAGTTTACCTATCTTCCCATTCTCAGTTACGTAATCCATGATATACTTTATGAAAATGAAGGACCCTACCATAAGAAAAAAGTCTGGTAACCTCTGTATGAATAAAATGTGCAAGGTTTCAAGATTTATGTTCAGTCTCTCTGAAGGCGTTGCTGCTCCCAGGAACGCACTTTAACCAAATTTAAATTTTGTGTACCTAAAATTCCATACAAGTCCCATTAATTTAATTTTTAAGTAGGCTGTTCCACAGCCAAGGCCAACCAACAGAGTCTGCAAGTGTTAAAAATAATTTTATGTAACCATTCCATTACTGTCTCTACATCCAGAACCTGAGAAGTAATTTGTGTTATTACACCAATAAGTCAAAACTGACCTAGCAGCTTCTCCCTAATATTTAGAGCCCATTCTGAGCTGGCATAATATAGATGAGAGAAGACAGTTAAGTCTTGTGGGCAAAATTTCAGCTGATACTATAATATCTGGGGCTTATTAGTACAGACTTAATATGAAGTGAAAACAGACACAGAATGAGAAGGATCTTGCCATCATCTAGTTCAGCCTGTCCTCTAATAAAAATCTTCCCAAAGAGACTTCTTCCAATGAAAAGACTCAAAGTTTGAATATTTTATTCTCCTTACTTTAAATTAAATAGGATTTATAAAACTATTTGCCTGTAATATAAAGACTCACTATTGAGTACTTGAAAATAACTACCGGTAGTTTGTCACCATTTCTGTTGTTTAGGACTGTACTATACACAGTGTTTGCATTGTGTTTCAGCTTGAACAACTATATTAAAATAGGTTTTTTTTCTGGTAATCATGCACTAACACAATGATGTCTGTATTTTCTACCATGCTGGTATTAGTTTTAATAAAGACATTTCAATGAAAAGCCATATGAAAACATTTTCATCCATGTTCATCTAAGCCACTTGACAGTGTCTCTTTATTTAAAAAAAAAAACCATTTATGTTCAAACAGTGTTTTTTGAGGTACTTTTAGGGCATAGAAAGGGTATGCTAATATTTAAAAAAATACCTTCTGCCAGTTCTTTCGCAATTCGTTCCAATTCTTCACGCTTCTTTTTCTCTTCATTCTCTATTCTCCTTTCCTCTTCAGCAACAGGCTTTAGGTAGTCTGTCATTGAACAAAAATGTTATGTATCCATAACCTTTTATCTAAGGCACTCTACACATAAGACTTTTAGAAACTACCTGCTCAACGGGAAGAAAAAAAAAATCTCGCTTGGGCAGCAGGACTTGGAAAATTTGCATACAACTGACTCCAGTTTTAAGTTAATTATCACTAAACACTTTAGAATTTTGCATCTTCAAGTCAGTGAAGAAATATATTTCATCTTCCACAAGTGAAAACACTTTTTGCAAGAAGAAGCAAGTATTTCAGGTCTACCCCAGGCATTTAATGCAGCTTCATCATCCTAAGACTGAAGGACTTTGACCTTGTATACTTCTTTGCACCAGTGCAAAAATCTTGTGTAGACATACTATACTGATGTAAAACTTTGGTGTAAAACTACATTAACTCTTTACATCAGTGCAGCATATGTACACTAGGAGTTTATACTGGATCAGCTATACTGGTGCAACAAACCAACCCCCTTCTGACAACAAAAATTACTATACAACCCCAGGAGGGGAACCAAAGCCTGAGCCCACCCGAGTCCCACCGTCCCAGGCGGGTGTGTGTGTGGGGAGAGCGGGGGGGAAGGGCTGGGGCAAAGGGCTTCAGCCCCGAGGGGGGGGGTGTGGGGGTGGGGCTGTAACCTGAGCCCTGCTGCCCAGGCTGAAGCCCTCCGGCTCGGGCTTTGGCCTAGGGCCCCAGCAAGTCTAATTCCAGCCCTGGCAAGCCCATTAAAAAGGGTTTGAGAACTGCTGACTTAGGGCAGACAAAGCCTCAACAGTGCTGTTGACGACTTATTCTCTTCCATTTTCCCTTTCTTTTTGTGAAACAGTGACTTAACTAAGATAAAAAACTGATTTAGTCAGAGTGGTTCAATCCCCTATTGCAGACTGCTTTGCACAGGTTACTCAAATGCCAATCTCTGATTGGCCAGTGATAACAGCCTCCCTCACCAGTTAGGTTTTCAAACAAGCACCTTTGTGCTATTCTCCTATACTGCCCTTGGGAGAAGCTTCCTGAAAAAAACTTCAAAGCTACCTCATATTCCTCCTTCAGGCTCTTCTTTGCCATGTCTACAAGAAGCTTGTTGTGCTCAAACCGATGCCCATCAAGCTGGCCAATACTGTCTCATTGTTTCCTCCTACTCCCCTGCCTGTGTGTATAATCATCTGCTGTTGAGTGTTTTATACTTAAATCGTAAGCTCCCAGGGGCAGGAGCCATCTTTTATTCTGGGTTTGTCTAGCTTCAACTTCCAGCCATTGGATCTTGTTACTAGTTAAATCATTTAGTTAAATCAGTGGGTAGACAAATCCTTATTCCTGCTTTTAGTCAAAGCACACTGATATGACCCTCAAATACTTGAACTACTGTCTGACCTTCAGACAGGTCATTCTTCAGCAGTACACATCACAAACTCAAATCAGCATGGAGTACCATGACAGTGCATACCTTAGATGTCTGTGTTCAGATAACGCAAACCTTGGACCCTAAATTTAACACTAACGAGAACTTTATGTACATGCCAGACAACACGCTGACCAATTTCAAGGTGCCACACAAAATATATAATTAAAAGCTTAATTTTTTGTATATCCTCACGTGTGATCACTTTACTATTCAAGACATCAAACTAAGTAGACAAATTACCAATATTTAATTATACCTAATCCTTTTTCTATTGACTGGATTTAGCCAACATTAACCCAAACACACCAGCCTCAATAAAGACTCAAACATCCGACTGATAACTTACATCATTTCAAAGTTTATTTTGTAACAAAAGTAATGGTAATAAACTGTTTTTACATTCAAGCTGAAAAGAAAAGGTGGATGGAGTAATCTCTTTATTGGACCAACTTCAGGTCACTGAAAAAGAGCACTGAGTAGCTCAAAAGCTTGTCTATATCACCAACAGAAGTTTGTCCAATAAAATATATTCTCTCACCCATCTTGTCTCTCTCATCTGGGATCAACACTGCAAAGAAATGAACACACAGACTTGTGTCTTATTCTGCTAATTACAGTAGGAACTGATCGGTCAAAACAGACAGTCACAGAGTTTAAGGCCAGAAGGGACTAGCACACCATCTAGCCTGACCTATACATCACAGGGCACCAGACTATAGTAAGGTCTTAGCTATTAGTGGCCAGTGAGTTAAATTTAATATCAAAGGGGTAGCCGTGTTAGTCTGGATCTGTAAAAGCACCAAAGAGTCCTGTGGCACCTTATAGACTAACAGACGTATAGGAACATGAGCTTTCGTGGGTGAATGCTCACTTCTTTTTGATGCATCCGACAAAGTGGGCATTCACCCACGAAAGCTTATGCTCCAATACGTCTGTGAGTCTATAAGGTGCCACAAGACTCTTTGCTGCTTTTAAATTTACTAGTTTCTCCTGCAGCCATAAATGCAGTTTCGGCCCTTACCATATCGCTTCTTCCCGTAGAGCATCCCAACCAGCAGCGCCGAGTACCTGGTGAACTGCGGAAGGAAGGGAGGGAGGAAATACTGTACTTGGCATACAGAGGGAGGCTGCAGGACAGCGGAACAAGCTGGATGGTACCCGGGCTTGGGCTGAGATCCCAGGCACCCCCCACCACCGGGCGGAGGAACAGGGCTGGCCCCCGCCTTGCAGCGCGGCTCGGGAGGGTTTCCTGCACCCCGAGCCGGCCCCCGGCCCCGAGCCCGCAGCCGGGTCCGAGACACGAGCTACGGCAGCGGGGGAGGGGCCGGCGCAGCCCGGTCTGGGCCGATCCCCGCCAGGCCCAGCTCTGACCTCCCCCGGGGTCACCTTCCCCCGCCCGGCCCGCGCCCGGGTCGGCTCCGCCCCAGGGGGCTGGCGGGGCCGGGGGAGCCCGGCTCCAGCCCCGGACAACGCCCCCAGCCCCGTTACCTTGATGAGCGGCGACACCTGCACCGGGGGCACCATCTCGGCGAAACCGGAAGGAGTCGGAAATGACGCGAAAAGAGAGCCCACCCCCGCGCAGAATTATGGGAACGTGGAGCCGGACGAGTGTGTGCGTGCGCGTGCCGGAGAAGGGCGCGCGCGCGGTGATCCCGCGGCTCCATGTCGCAGGGGTTGCTGGGAGCGAGGGTGATGACAACGCTCCCTTCTTGGAGCGGGTGAAGAGCGGCGCCCTGTCAGTCTGCCTAGCCCCGCCCCCAGCCTCTCACAACGAGGCGGGAACCACGCCCCGCCCCTTCCCCTGCGTTTGGCGGGGAGAGCCGCCCAGAGCGGGGGCGGGGCAGCCTGGCAGAGCGAGCGCCCCGCCCAGCCCCGCCCCGCGGGCAGAGCCGTTAGCCGCGCGCAGCGCGCACGAGTAACGTTAGTGAGGCCACAACCCCGTCCCCCGAGACTTGCCCTCAGGGCTGGCCGACACCATTTTGGCACCTGAGGGGGGAGCTCAACTGAGGCCCCGAGGCCCCCTCGCTTGGGCCTAAACGTTGGAAGGTCTCAAGTCTGCCTTCTTCCCGCTCTGCTCCGCTGCCTACCCCAGTAGCGGAGAACAAACAACTTAAAGTGCCTTGTTCAGAAATGTGAAGTAACTAGGGTTACCATACCTCCGGATTTTCCCGGACATGTCTGGCTTTTTGGGCTCCAAATCCCCGTCCGGGGGGAAATCCCAAAAAGCCGGACACGTCCGGGAAAATCGGGACATGCGGGGCCGTCGGTGCTGAGCCGGGGCTGGGGGCCGGCGGTGCGGGGCAGGGCCGGGGACCGGGCCGGCGGTGCCAAGCCAGGGGCGGGGCGGGCGGGGCCGGGCGGGGGGCGGGGGCCGGGGGGTGCGGGGCGGGGGGCTGGGCCGGGGACCGGCAGTGCTGGGTGGGCCGGGGGTGCTTGGCCAGGGGCCCGGGGGCCGGAGACCGGCAGTGCTGGGCAGGCCGGGGGCTGGCCCAGGGCAGGCTCCCCAGAGCCCGAGCCGACCCAGGCTGGAGACACCGGGGGGGGCCAGACTGGGCCGCGCCTCCTCCCCCCACACCCTCCTTACCCGCTTCAGGCTTCCCGCGAATCAAATGTTCGCGGGAAGCAGGGGAGGGGGCGGAGTTGGGGCGGGGACTTTGGGGAAGGGGCGGGGTTGGGGCGGGGCCAGGGCCCCGTGGAGTGTCCTCCTTTTGGAGGCTCAAAATATGGTAACCCTAGAAGTAACACTGAACTTTCAAACGCCCAACCAGCAAATGTCACTTTCCTTGGCTGCATAGTAAACTCTGGCATTTGTATCTGTTTGAATAATCAAAGTGGTGCTTTCCGGGCCGTCTTGGTTGCAGAGATTTGAACTGCTTCCTGAAGGTCCACAGTCTGGGCCAGCTCATGCTCTGTTGAGGTGGTTGCAAGGCCGACCAGCCTCTCCTGTGTCATTGCGGAGCGTAGATGTGTTTTTATTAACTTCAGCTTGGAGAAGCTGCGTTCTCCACTGGCACCTGTTACAGGAAGTGTTAGAAGTATGTGCAGTGCAACACAAGCATTTGGAAAGAAGGTGGTCATCTTATTTGTGGACATGTATTCCAGAACAGCCTTTGGAGTTGATCCTGCTGAAATGTATCAGTTCATCACCTAAATCACTCGCATCAATATCACGCATGCCATCATGTGTTAACACGGTCTCTAGTGCCCTGCATTGCTGGTGTAGGTCTTCTTCAGGTATAGTGAGGAGTTTTGGAGTATCATACAACATCCCAAATATACTGCTGTGTTCCTTGAGCTGCATGAAACGTTCTTCAACTGACTGTATTGCACAATCTAGCACCTGGTTAAAGAATTCAACTTTGAATTGTTGTTTGGGGTCTCTTATGGGATTATCCCATGCCTCGTAATCAAAATGTCTTCTTCGGTGACTCTTGTATTCTTAAATGGGTGGGAAAATAGCTTCAGTGTGAAGTTCCTCTGCTAACTTCTGTGCACTCTTCAGAACGTTTTGAAATCCGTCATCTGACCGGTAAGACTGTAGGTGTGACTTTGCTTTGTCCAGTTGTTCCATTGCTCCAGATATATCAAGGTCAACACCTTGGAGTCTCTTGCTTACAATGTTTATTTCAAACAGTATGTCATGCCACAACACTAAGCCACACAGAAATTTGAAGTTATGTATATTTCTGGTGATTCCATTTCCCTCTGCCACTGTTCTCCTACGAACAGTTCCTGTCATAGCATTATTCTCCATAATGCCAACTATGGCATCATCTATCTTCCCAATTTGGTGTTTGATAGGCTTTATCGCCTCCACTCGACTTTCCCATCGTGTGGCACTCAATGGTTTCAGTGTCAGAGAGGATGTTCCCAGATGTTGCTTCAAATTTGCCATCGATGAGATGATGCAGAGAAAAATACATAGATGCTTTGAATTACATTAAAAAATTCAGCAGCCTCACTAGAAGCTGATGCTGCATCACTGACCACCAAGTTCAATGAATGAGAACTGGGACAAAAAAAGCTCGAGGGTTTAACTCTCGGATCCGTGTCTGCACTCCTCTGTTCTTTCCTCTCATGTTGGCACCATTATCGTAGCCCTGACCTCTCATGTCAGCTATCGCAACTCCTGTATCTTCCAGCTTTTTAAGAAGCACAGTTGTCATACCAGCTCCTGTAGTATCATCAATGTCAATACATTCTAGAAAATGCTTTCTGACAGTCACCATTGCAGGGACATTTTCACTAGGTTCCGTTGTTGTTAGAAAACGCACCATTAAAGTAATGTGTTCCGTATGGCTGATGTCAGGTGTGCAGTCCAGAATAACAGAGTAATATCTTACTAACTTCAGATCTGAAATCTTCTGTTTGACTTTTGTTGCCAGTAACTATATGATCTCATTTTGAATCGTTTTTCCAAGGTAGTGGTGTGTGTACATTTCTTGGGTGTGTGTGTACATTTCTTGGGTGGGGACTCTTCTTAGATGCTCCTGGAGTACAGCATCAAACTCAGCCATCAGCTCCACAATTTTAAGGAAGTTTCCATTGTTTGGCACATACAAGTGCCACGCAGTGCTAGGTTTTGGGTAGCAAGCATTCTCACAATGGCAATGAGCCTTTTCGGAACATTTTGCCAGTAAAGAGACTCTGATGCAATCTTCTCTTGATGATGATCATCTATGGTGGCGTTTAACCTTAGTCTCATCTCAAGCTCTTTCCACCTATGGAATGCTCTCTGGTGATTTGCTGCCTTCTCATGGCATGACAGATTTCTAGCCAGATTTTTCCAGTCCTTTGTTCCTGTAGAACCCAATGTGGCTGGAACATTAGATTGGAAGAGTTTGCAACAAAAACAGTACGCAGCATTCTTGGTTTTTGAGTACATAAGCCATAGCCTCTCCACTGTGAACATTTGTGTCTATGTATCTCAGGAGAGCTCCTTCCTGCTTAGATAGAAAAGCTTCCTGTGCTTTCTTTCTTTTTCTGAATACTGCCCCAGAGGGGCATTTTCTTCTTTCACTCATGACTGCTGTTCTGTGCCAGCTATAGTGGCTCTCAACACTCATTGAAGGGGACAAATAAGCAGGCTGGTAGCAGGGACTGAGTGAGGGAAGAGATCAGTGTCTTAAGGGCCTAACTATCTCCTACTACTTCAGTTGACTGCCTGTTCTCCTCAAGTGGGTTCAGGGAAGCAGCAGGAAACAGGAAGCTCCCTGAGAAGCTGGTGTTAATCAGTCCAGGCTCCTGGGGGTTCCTAGAGAGGTACATAAGAGGCTCATCCTCCTCTCTCTCCCTGCAGCTCCTGCTGCTTTCTGTTATTCTCTCTCACCTTTTCTCCTGCCTGCCTGTTATGTCTCTTGTCCTCCATCCACCAACACAGCACTCCACCATCTCTGTGCATCTAGAGCAGAGAGAATACATATGCACCAGTAACAGACACAATTTTTTACACTCTGGGTCCTAGTGCCCCCCCCCCAGTCTGGCACCTGAGGCGGCCGCCTCAGTTTGCCTCATGGTAGGGCTAGCCCTGCCTCCCCTGACACCCCACCCGGACAGACTTACACATGCAACTGATACACACACACCTCACACCCTTGCCACACGCACACCAGAGTCCCACCCCAACACAACACCCCCCGACGCTTGCACATCACACACCCACACCCAAGATCTCTCATGCCTCCACATATGTGTCACACAGCAGTTTTGAGCACTGGCCTTGCAGACATCTCTGCCGTTTAGCACATTTTACCCAGGCCCTGAATCCCATGGAGGCAGTGGCCACCTCTGCATTGCTTATCAGTCACTCCCCTGAGCACCTCTTCTGTGCAGGGAAAACAACAGAGGGCTTGCATCTGTCAGATGGTGTGTGTGCGCCAAGGACACGGAGTGCAGGGTCCTGAACCCTGTGTGGGTTACAACCCACTTACTTCGTGGTGTGTGCAAATAAGGAAAGGTATATTCATCACCTATACACAGAAGGGTATCGCATCACATAAAATCACCAGATTTCCAGAACTGCGCCTGCAAAATGGCTGAGAAATTACATTACAGAAATGTCAAGTATCAGGGGGTAGCCGTGTTAGTCTGTATCTACAAAAACAACAAGGAGTCATCCGAAGAAGTGAGGTTTTTACTCACGAAAGCTTATGCCCAAATAAATCTGTTAGTCTTTAAGGTGCCACCAGACTCCTTGTTGTTATTACAGAAATGGTGGCCTCATGTAGTAACAATCAACAGGTATTTTTTATTCATTTATTTCTATTTACCTCTAAACTCCTTTTATTCCATATGAAAGAAATTCTAGGTAACTTTTTAAAAAATAAAAATAAAATAAATATATAAAACCTGTTCCTGCAGCAGCTCTCTTAGCTTGAATTACCAAAGGTGTGATGACAGGCTAAAACAGTTAAGCTCTATTCCAAATGCCATTGAATCTAGAGGTGCAGATGAGCAAGAAAATCAGAAAAGAATGAAACTGAATGTATTGTCTCCAACTTGAAGAAGAAGTACTGTATGAAATCCATCTACAGACATTTTTATTTAAATGACAAACAAAACATGTTTACAAGTGTTTCCCATTGGTGCCTACTCCTGCACTGTGAACAACTAACACAAACCAGCATGGCTGGACAGGATATCATTAATGTTAATGGATTCCTCAAGAATATAAACACCTGTGGTACTAGAGTCCATTGCAGAATTGAAGTATAACTTACATATGGTGGAAGGCACATGTGTATTATAAGAAAGTATAGTATATTAGAAACTTTTTTGTGTCTTAGCACTCCACATTATCTGTGAAAGAAGCAGTCTCTCATCTCATCTCTTAGTAGCAGAGGCAGCTGCAAGCACATTTGCTAATTATGCTGTATTCTGATAGTCTCTGAGGGCCCTAGTTTAAGGACTGGTGTGTTATCTTTAGATTTTGCCATTCCATGCTTCCTGCTGATCCAATGTAAGAAACTATTTTTAAATAAAGGACTCTTAAAAATCATCTTACTATACATTCTTAGAATAGCTTGAGGGAAAGCTAGACTGATTACATAGTTCCTTGCACAATTTCATACTAATTATGTTAATTAAGTACAGATAAAAGCAAAATGTCTCTCATTAACAGTTACTTTGGATAGTTTATATTTGCATTTTAAAAAGCTTTATCCTGTGATTTCTAGGGAAATGTTCAGATAGCTATATTAAAATATACAAAACCCCTACAATTATGCATTTATCTCTACAACTTAATTCTAGATTGTTTCAAGAGGCTCTAATGCGTGCTGGAATTATATTTTAAAATCCTCTTTATGCCTTTTTGTTTGCCTTTTTCAGACCACGGCTAGAATCATTTTAATATTTTCTGTGCAATGGGTTGTGAAAGTCAATTAAACAGAATAAGAATGAATTAGCCCTTCGCTGTGAGGCACTATTGGAGTCCTGCCTATTAGAGTTCCCATCTTCAATACAGCACAAGTTAACCATACCACACATAACATTTCTTCCCCTTTGTAAGCTTATGTCTTCAACCTGGCTGGAAGTTCAAGCTGTTTTTTCTAAACTTCTTTTACTTATGTTTATTTAAACTAACCTGAGTTTAAAATGGAGGCGTCAAATCACATTTTTGCATAACAGAAATTTGCAACCTATTTGTGTGTGTAGGGGGGCAATGTATGTTATTTACATAGTTCCTGGCTCACTTTTGAAGATAATTCAACGGTGAACAAAACCTCAAGGGAGCAGCTGCATTTTCCCATGGTGGTGGCAGCAGACCTGATTTTCTATTGTACTGCACCCTTGTGTAGTCATTCTCATGGAGCACTGGTGTAGATGACAAACAGCTTCAGGCCAATGGAGAATCAGGCTCAGCATTTCCTACTTCTGTCCCATAAAACAAGAACAAAATGGTACTTGATGAAATTAAAGCGCAACGAGTTTAGAAGGGATAAAAGGAATGACTGCTACACATAATGTAGAATTAAGCCATGAAACCCTCTGTCAGTATTGTTGCAACAAAACTTTTAAAAGATTAGATATTTTTATAAATAGGAATGGCATCTGCAGCTATATAAACTAGATTATCAAATCAAAGAGCTCTCAATGCATCAAGGCATAAACTGGTCACTAGCTAGGCTCAAGAAGAAATATTCCCCCCTGTGGAATAGATTATGTAGTTAAATGAAAGCACAACAACACATCTTTCTCTGATGCTCTGCCATAAATCACTGAAAAATAATGGGCTAGCTGGACAATTGATCTGTTACTGTATGGCAATACCTCTGTTCTTCACAATATACACAGCTTAGAATGTCCTGTTATAAACTGTACCCTGGATGTACTGCAACTTCGGTAAAATTCAACTTGTGTTTTTCTCCTATGCTCTTGGGAGGCAATTCTCAGTCCATGAACCAGCCTGGCTGCAGGGGAGTCATGTGGGGAAAAGGGGAGCTTGTCCCTGTCACAAGTCTGCAGAGCTGCTAGGGGAGGCTACTTCAGCCCTCCTCGAGACAAGAGCTGTGGGGCATACACACAGAAACCAATCCTGTCACCCCACCACCCTCAAACATCCCATCCTGAGTGATCATGCACATGAAGCCTCTAGCTGACTCAATTCCACAAGATTCAGAGTGGCAGCCATGTTAGTCTGTATCAGCAAAAAGAACAGGAGTACTTGTGGCACCTTAGAGACTAACAAATGTATTTGAGCATAAGCTTTCGTGGGCTAACGCCCACTTCATCGGATGGCCTTTAGAATCCACCCCCTCTATGGAACAATGGAACTGCACTGCCGCAGAGGCAGGGGCCTTGCAGAACATGAGAAATACTAATAATCACAGTACTGCTTTTAAAACCTACTGACAAAATATTTAATAGTCAGAGCTATATAGCTTTACTGATATCTTGAGAACAGAGCACTATTCTTTCCCCCCCAATAAATATCAATACTAAGTTTCCAGTAAAAATAAAGTTACTGGCAAAATTAGGCAAAGGTCAAGTTATGTATAAAAATATCCCACAAAGCACCCACTGTAGTGAGAGGACATGGATAACTCTCTAACCAGTCATTTAATGATTTCCCTCACTTTTAGATATTTGCATGCATAGAGTTGATGCACTATTTTGATTTCCAGAGTGTTGTGAATGCTAACTAATGCTAATATAAAATGAAATTCATTTAATTAACTGACATTTCACAGGTAATTTCACACTAGGCTGAGTTCACTCAAAAAGCTTGGAAATGTGAATTGCATTTATCTTTTATGAAAGGATCAGTTCAGTTGCAGTCATGATTCTTTTATTTCTCACTTTGAAGTCGTTTCACAAAACACACTAACCTCGCATGGAGCTATGACTGAAATTGTCAGAGCCTGTTTTTTAATGACAGTACTATATTTTTGAGCATCAAGGGTAGTGCTAGAAATGAAGTTATAAAGTTTACATTTAGTTATAATTCTGAATATCTTAAGATCATTTGTATATTTGCGTGTTGTATTTATACAATTGGTATGTATTTTGTGTACCGATATATTAGTTATATGAGAGAAATGGGAGCGGCGCCTTCAAAAATATGGTTGGAGCAGGTGGAATGGGCTCTTGGAGGGACATGTGAGCATTGTGTGCTCTGTGTCGAGAGGTCTGCATGTAGCTTGGTAGGGAGAAAGGCTTAATTTGCAGGAAACTCCCCCATCAAAAAGTCAGGACTCAAACAACAATTAAGTTCTTCAAAAATAAAAGTCCTCATTGAAGGTGTATGGCATGACGTGATTATTTGTTTCTGATAGCACCCGCAGCAACTTGCTGTATCTGTAAATAAACCATTCAAAAGATAAAGAATGCAATACATCTGAAGGAGGAAAAGGGTAACATTTTTCCAAAATAATTATTTTTAAAGTCTTTTAAGTCCCATATCTCTGCAATTAAGAGAGACATACATTTAGGAGAATCCAGAGAAATTTACCATTACTGAGTACAGCTGCTATGCAGTGTTATGTATAGTAACATCATAGTGTGCTACCATCACTATTTTAGCTCATCACCAGTAAGCTAGACAGCAGATCACTTAAGGAGATTTCAAGTATAAGCAACAGTTGTTTATCCACTAGAGACCAGGGGATATGTTGGAAGTCTGTCCATGTATGGAGCAGGTCTTGTGAGCCAGAAGTTTGACATCTCCTTTGGGACATGCTAGCTGCAAAGATGAACCCCTCCCCTCCCTAGGAGAGGCACTTTATAAAGTAAGATTCCCAAAGACAGCAAGGCACAGCAGCTCTCTCCAGTAACGATGGTAAGTTCAACCCTTGTGGGAAACCATCGTTCAGGTGGGAGACCAGGGCATTTATCTGCATGATACTCCTAGGAAAAGGACTATGGTTTGAAGGAGTGCATTGTGTTTGCAGTAATTTTGAAATCTAAAGTATGAATATTTAAGAGTTGTATTTTAGCAAAGAAAGAAAGTTTTAACTTATGTTTTGCTGATCTTCAAGTATTAATTGAAGTGTGTATTTCAGAAGAACAATGGAGTAAATTATTCTTTCCCAGTGTAGATCAAAGTTATTCTTTCATCTCTTTTCAGGCTAGCAGAAAAACCAAAAAGAAGGAAGGTGGTGCCAAACGTGCTCAGAGAGCGTCTTCTAATGTCTTCTCCAACTTTGAGCAGACACAGATCCAAGAATTTAAGGAAGTAAGACAATATAGGAGGCGCATATATATATGTATATATATATATTTGAATGAGACAGGTCACAGGGACAGAGTTAGGACCATATGAGAGATATGTCTCTCTCTCTCTCTCTCTGCATATATATGGTTGGTTACATATAATTAGGGACAGGTCACAGGTACAGAATTGGGACCTGAACCTCTCAAAGGTTGTACATGTTCAGAAATGGGGTTCTAGCCAGCTTGTTATATAAAGCACATTCATGACTTAGAGTTAAACAGGATGGGATGGATTCTGGTCTGTGCCTTTGGTTCAGACCCCTCTCCACATAATATGAGGATATCCCGCGTCTTTGTCTCTGCCAAAGCAACAGTTCATATCGTGTGCAGTGGTACTTAATCTATGGCTTCAGCAATGCACTTAGCTCTTGGTTGGGAGTAGTCTTGTGCTGTCTTATCTCCACCAGAACAACCAGAGCACAGATCAATCACAAAGGATTTTCTATGGTACCTTACACATGGTACCTGACATGTTACACCAGGGGTCGGCAACCTTTCAGAAGTGGTGTACCGAGTCTTCATTTATTCACTCTAATTTAAAGTTTTGCGTGCCAGTAATACATTTTAACGTTTTTAGAAGGTCTCTTTCTCTAAGTCTATAATATATAACTAAACTATTGTTGTATGTAAAGTAAATAAGGTTTTTAAAATGTTTAAGAAGCTTCATTTAAAATTAAATTAAAATGCAGAGCCCCCCGGATTGGTGGCCAGGACCCGGGCAGTGTGAGTGCCACTGAAAATCTGCTCGCGTGCCGCCTTTGGCACACGTGCCATAGGTTGCCTACCCCTGTGTTACACACCGTGCTCAGCAAGCAAATATGGAGTGGGGAAAGGCAGACAAGCCAAGAAACAGGTGTCGCGTGCACCTCCTCACTGCCAGCAACAAGAAAAAGTTAAGGAACAGGAAAGAGTGTTAAATAGAGTCATAGTCACAATATAATCTGAGTGAACAGACTCAGAATATAATATTTGTGTCACATTGTTGTATTACTATGCAATGATGCTGAGATGCAACAACAAAACACAATGTCTAAACATCAGTGTGACTGTCTTCTGGTTCTCGGAGTCTGTTCAATGATCAGCAATTCAAAGTTGAGTAATATTGTTCTGGAAAATATTCAGCACCCTAGTATAAGAGTTGTTTTAAAAAGAATTCATACTCACTTTACACTTCTTATTAAAAGAAAGAGAGGGATTTGCAGTTTAAAGTATGATTAAGAGACAAAACCAAACCATCACTTTTTAGTAAGTAATGAAATGAAAAACTGAAATATGACAAGTAAAAGCTTAACAGGCTGGACATACACATTTTTCATGTAACTTTTTACTAAAGAATGTGTATTTACTGTAAAAAAAATAGGGAAATACAGTTCCCTCTCAATTCAAACTTGTATTGAACACAGGTATACATGAAGCTTTTCTAAAGCTACAGCTGATAAAAACATGAATATATTATACGTATATTCATTCTGTCATGTAGGCTTTCACATTAATTGATCAGAACAGAGATGGATTTATAGATAAAGAAGACCTGAAAGACATCTATGCTTCTTTGGGTAAGTACACTAGAGCAGAGATATACTTTGCTAATGTATACTTACTCACTTTAAACTCGTAGTTGTAAGTGCCAAGTGGTGGATTATTTAACACTGTAAATATTTGAATTTGTAGACCTAATAGAGACAGAATATAACCAGAGTTCCACAGACCCAACCCCTTTTAACTTTGGAAGCAGGTGGGATTGTAAACTGAATTCCAATTTCGCAGTTTGCTCCTCTCTCTATTAGGCCAAATCAGCCCCCCAGAACTCAAACAACCTTGAACTTTATGGTTTTAAAGTCGAGAGCCAGGCCTAATTTCTCTCAGTATGAGATCTTTTAGACAGTAAATAGGAGGGAAGCATCCTGATGCAAATGGCGCATGGTATTTTTCCAGATAAAAATACAGTACAGTATTCTACAGTAATTTCTCCAAACACTGTATCAGGATTATGCTAGTGTCACACTATTAGTGCAGAAAATTGAAGGTTTATTTTTAAAGTGTTGAAGTATTTTAGGACTATAACTCCCACATTTTCAATAATATTTGAGCTCCACTAACCCAACCTTAGAAACCTGCCATTTAAAAAAGAGTAAATTAATATATTTTACGACCAGAAGGGACAGCTGTGATCATCTGGTCTGATTTCTTGCATGACACAGGCTACAGAACCTCACCCAGTGATTCCTGCATAAAGCCCATAACTTCTGGTTGAGCTATAGCATCTCTTCTAGAAAGCTATCCAATCTTGATTTGAAGACTGCAAGTGATGGAGAATCCACTGTATCACTACCTAAGTTGTTCCAATGGGTAATTACCCTCACTGGCAAAAAATATTGCATCTTCTAAATTTGTCTAGCTTCAGTTTCCAACGATTTTTCTGCTAGATTAAAGAGCCATCTGCTGTAAGGAGGAAAGTCTTATGAAACTTGCAAGCATGTATTACCTAAAACCAGTCCATTTTGCATGCTCTCCCTTTAAGCCTCTTCTGTTTTTTTCTAGTTTACACCTGCAGGTCTGGTTGGTGGTCACGCCTCCATTAGTGGTGCCTCATGTATACATTTTCCCCATAATTATCCTGTAATTGGAAGGAGTGATTTGTACAGCCATACAGCTTTATCAACTCCTTTTGACAGATTTTTGCAGATCTTCTTTTCAGAAGCCAACTACAGCTATTGAAGTCCATCCCCCACCCACTACAAAGATTCCCTTCATTTGGCCAAGACTGACTTTGTAGAGCATTAGAAGTGCTATGGTTCTAAAAGTCATTTAAAGAGGGGATTCTATTTAAAGAATTGTAGAAAGTTACAAAGCAAAATGAAGAAAATAAATGGAAAGCTGTATTGAAATGGTTCAGGTATTTTGGGGGGCAATCATACAGCTAGTACGTTAGTAAAGGTGCCTAGAACCAAAGATAGGTGCTTTGTCTATTATAACTCTAAATAGTATGGGTATTTGTACACTGAAAGACCTTTTCCTTTAATTTAGGTAAAACAAATGTAAAAGATGAGGAGCTAGAATCCATGCTCAAGGAAGCCACTGGACCCATTAATTTCACAATGTTTTTGAATCTCTTTGGAGCAAAGTTACTTGGTGAGTTTAATACTACCTATATCAGGGACGGGCAAACTTTTTGGTCTGAGGGCCACATCTGGGAATAGAAATTGTATGGTGGTCCATGAATGCTCACAAAATTGGGGTGTGGGAGGGGATGTGGGCTCTGGGGTGGGGCTGGGAATGAGGAGTTTGGGAGGGGATGCGGGCTCTGGGGTGGGGCTGGGAATGAGGAGTTTGGGGTGTAGGAGAGTGCTCCAGGCTGGGATCGAGGGGTTTGGAGAGCAGGAGGGGGATCAGGGTTGAGGCGTGGGGAGAGGTGCAGGCTCTGAGTGGTGCTTACCTCAAGTGGCTCCCGGAAGCAGTGGCATGTCCCCTCTCTGGCTCCTATGCGGAGGCACAGCCAGGCAGCTCTGCATGCTGCCCCATCCACAGGCACCGCCCCTGCAGCTCCCATTGGAGCATGTAGGAGCCGGAGCGGGGCCATGCCGTGGCTTCTGGGAGCCACGTGGTGCAGCCTCCAACCCTGCGCCCCGTCTGGAGCGCCAGGGCGGGGCCGAGTCGCGTGGTGCAGCCCCCGACCCAGCGCCCCGGCTGGAGCGGGGCAAGCCCCAGACCCCGCTCCCCAGCGGGAGCTCACGGGCTGTAGGTTGCCCACCCCTGGTCTATATAGACCGTTATTGAGAAGTTCCTTAGGGCATGTGTATAATAAAAGACGTATGTCAATGTCAGGTAGACTTAGAGTCGCCGCATCCTCACCAGGAGCACTTCCACCGACCGAAGAGGGGCAGTGTGGGGAGCTGAGAGCCAGGGCTCAGCTCTGCACAGTTCCCCGACAGGAGTCCAGCTGTCCCTTGGGCTCTCAGCTCCCCACTTCCAGCTGGGGATGGGGGCAGCTGCCTGGGCTTCTCTACTCCCCTCTGGGAACCGGGAACAGCTCCCTGAGCAGGGAGCGGGGCAGGCACAGCCAGCTGGGGGCAGCTGGGCTATAGCTACCCGGCTTTCTTGTCAATGTCATGGCCATGGCGCCATGAGATTGACAGGACAGCCAACAGCTCATGTGAATAAGGCAGTGTAACTGTACGGACATGAGCTCTGTGCCTTTCGTGGCGGTGGAGTTATGTCAGTGCAGTAGGGCACTTACCTCGGCCGGACAAGGCTGTAATGTGTACACTGATGTAATTAGGTCGACGGAAGCTGCCTTAAATTAAATTAATGGAGATATCCCATCTCCTAGAACTGGAAGGGACCCTGAAAGGTCATCGAGTCCAGCCCCCTGCCTTCACTAGTAGGACCAAGTACTGATTTTGCCCCAGATCCCTAAGTGGCCCCCTCAAGGATTGAACTTACAACCCTGCGTTTAGCAGGCCAATGCTCAACCCACTGAGCTATCCCTCCCCCCTTACATCAACTGAACTGTGTAGTGCAGTAGACCAAGCCTTAATCTGAACGTCCCATATGTCCAGTTCCTTTTTTGAAAAGGCTTTAATCATTTACTTCAACTTTACTGCTCATAGAACATTCTTAAGGTTGGTAATTCTGAATGATAGTCAAAGCTCCCCTGCATCAGAGACGTCAATAGGTATTTGTCAATTAAAATGTCTAGGCACGTAGCAAGAGTAAGTCCTTACTCCATGGCAATTATGACATGTATTTGAAAATGAAATTAGGGATTAACATTGACGTGGTCCAGCTGACATCTGCTAGAGATAGTGTTCAAACATGAGCTCCACTTTTTGCTAGTAATTCTTTAAGGTTTTGTTTTTACACTGCCTGCAGAGAAATCTCTCTGTGAAACTTGTAATGCCATTTCGAGACCCTGGCAGAGCTTGCCCAGCTATAGGGATGGATCGAACTTCTCCCTAAACTGCCTTGCCATGCAAAACTCTCTCCAGAGCAGACCCATCTATCCCCATTGTTGTTTCTTGGCTGCCACTCCGCTCTGTTTCCTGGGGACTTCATAAAGCCTGTCAGGCCCTCCTCCCCGCACCACACTTTCCACCAATACAACAGCTATACAGAAATATATAACAGCAGCTGGCTTCTCAGCACTTTAGAAATATCTAACCAATTATTTAGACAGCTAACGATGGACTTGAGGCTATTTTAGCTACCTATTTTTTTTTTTAAATTTGGCCTTGCAACTCTAATTTTAATTCTTTTTATTATCAATTTACACAATAGAATTGTCTCATATTTCTTAGGATTTCAGACCGATTTTCAAAATAACAATGTAAGTATATCGTTCCCTGGCTGCAAATTATACTATTGCCTGATATTGCAGAGCCGGCTATAATTCAGTGAAGTCAGATTGACCACTAAAACATGTCATTTCTTAAAGGACCCTAGACTAATTCACATCTGAGCAGACATCAGAAATGAAAAGGTGACCTCCATTTGATGTCTCAAAGAGGAGGTATACACACATATTGAAAAGAGGCAGTCTCACCCTCTCTTTTAAAAAAGTCTTAAAATTTTCACTCCCCCTTAAAATTGCTCAGTCAGCTCCATTTATTCCAACAGAATCCAAATACGTTCTCTCATTTTTTCCTCCTCAAGCACACCTCTATAGCTATCAAATGCTGTTACGTGTAGAGACAGCACTTCCAGTACCATAGAACCATTGTACTACTGTGCCTGAGTACTGTTCTTGTGAAAGATTCCAACCAGGGGGAAGTGTGTTATCAGCTGAGACACACTGGCGTGTTATTTTCTGCAGGTATGGATGGGGAAGAGACCATACTAAATGCATTCAGAATGTTTGATCCAGATGGTAAAGGACACATTCACAAAGACTAGTAAGTTTCCTTCTGTGTTTATTATCAAGCCTATCAAGAATCATGATAGTCACATTATAGTAGGCAGTGGAGATCTAAGTACACCTCTACCCTGATATAATGCGACCTGCTATAACACGAATTCGGATATAACACAGTAAAGCAGTGCTCCGGGGGTGGGCGGGGGGGCGGGGGCTGCGCACTCCGGTGGATCAAAGTAAGTTTGATATAACGCGGTTTCACCTATAACGCAGTAAGATTTTTTTGGCTCCCGAGGACAGCGTTATATCGAGGTAGAGGTGTATTTTGGATTATATTGAGTATTAACTGATAAATTAACAGGTTTATTCCTTCCTTTTGTCAGCTCACTAGCTTTATAATTTTCAAATTACTACATATTGTTAAATGAATAAAGTGCACGAACAGAATGCAAGACGAGAGTAAATGACTGACATTGTAATAATACCCAGGAAGATAATTACGGGTTCTTTTCCCCACTAAGCAAACCAGATACCGTTGAAAAACCTTATATTTGTCAGAAAGTTGTGTTCCACACATTTGTACAAGTGGACAACATTGAATTAAACTGTTGTATATTGAGTGACAATAAAACTATTAAAATAGTTTTCCTGCAGGGATAAAGCATGGCAAGTGTACTTTCCATTCTCCTCTCTAGGGAGCATGCCAGAGACATTTTTTGTTTTTTAAATATTAGCCTGCATATTTAAGCTGTTTGCATAAGAAGCATCTTGAACTTTTTTTTTACTGATAGTGGGCTTTGTGGTGTATAAACCTGAGACAAATGAACTTCTCAGTCCCCGCCCCCCCCCCACTGTATCACCGCCACACCCCACCAGATCCAGATCCCCCTTTACATCCTTCTTAATTCTGCAAAGGGCAGTAGCATGACTCATCTAGGGATGCTTTCCAGCCAGATGCACCAGTTCTCTTCCTTGCTCCAACATACAGGTGAGCCTGCCGTATCCCTGCTAGGGCTTGACTGCACACTGATTTGCACCAGTTTAACTAGATCTGTATACCTAGTTAAACTGGTACAACCCCAATACAAATTGCTATAGCTGCATGCTTAAGTGTTTATATGAGGATAGCTCGTGCCTGTAAATTTACCAATATTAATCAGGTTTAAACCAGTCTCAGAATAGCCACACAAAGTTGTACTGTTTTAATTAAACTGGTATTAAATTGCTCCGTTAGTTAAAGCACTACAGCTTTGTACGTAGATTGGCCCTAACTCCAAACCTACAGAATGAGTAGAGAACAGCTGATGTGGAGTGTTAGGACTCACTCTGGGCAAGAGTCCTGCCCTACTTTCTGCTCAAAGGACACTCGCTGTCCTTCCCAACTGGTACCTACTGAGCTAAAACCACAACTGAACATGTGCAGGTGGTATCCAGTTGGGAACTAGCCAGTTGTCTGAGGGGAAACAATTTAACTACACAGTAAATAGAATGGTAGTAGAGAGTTTTTTTTCTGCAACTTAAAATTTTCCAAAGACAAGGTTGCAAAATAAAGTATTCTAGAATTATTTCATTGTGAGGAACTGTGACTGTGCTATCCTTACTCTGACTTAAAGAGTCATCTAACTAATCTTCTCTCTGCGTCTGTTTTAACTAGCTTAAAACGCATGATGATGACACAGGCTGACAAATTCACTGCTGAAGAGGTTTGTATACTCCTGTATCTGTCACTCAAGTGCATGTTGGTATATAATAACAGTTGCTTCCTAGAAAGGCAGCAAGACTATTCTGTTATATAAGTTTAAAATAACCTCTTTTGGATAAGGGAAATGAGTGTTTTGAAATCCTTTTAGTCAATGGCTTTAGGAATTACCACTAACCCATGTTACAACATTCACATTGCAGAGGCCTACTGAATTACTAGCTAACAGAGCATCATCTGTTTCAAGCTGTTAAATGCTCTCTATTAATTTTTCAAAATAATTCAGAAAAAAGAATGAGTAAGTGGCTGCAGATACTTGCTTCCATGCTGGAGTTTTAAGTTGAAGGTTGCTAAAACACTGCTTTGGAAAAACATAACGTTCTTTTCTTTTAATGCTATACAGATAGACCAGATGTTCAAGAGTTCCCCTATTGATGCAGCAGGAAACTTGGATTATAAGTCTTTCTGCTACACTATCACACATGGAGAGGAAAAGGAAGAATAAAGAGCACAAACTTGTTAGTTGCACTAAATTCTCACATTGGGTTAATAAATAAAAAATGAACTAATTTTTTTTTACCCAGCTGTAGTGATAACTCAGTTACCCACTGCTCATGCAATTTAAAAATAGCTATGTCCTAATCTCCATTATTTTGGAGGGCCCCGGTGAAAACTGCATCTTTTACCATGCTTTTTCATAGCAATAGTTTTGGTTTTGTGCTAACTCCATTCTCCTTAGCCCACTGCAGAGGCATTTCATTTCAAAGTTATGCCAGACAAAATAAACAGAGAAAGATGTGCTAGCAGATTCTTAGAAAATGCAAACAACCTATGAACAGGTCGCTATTAATGGCATCTGCCTCTTTGTACACCGTGATAGGTAATTATAAAAGTGGCCATCGTTGTGGGATCACAGTTGCATTACGCAGGAGCAGGAGAGAGAGAACATTTGCAGAGATCAACCACACATTGCTATTGCGTGTTCCAGGCTGACTAGTCTACTTTAGGGGGAAATGATGTTCTCTAAAGCAGTCAGTATTGCCAGAGCCACAACTTTTATCTTCCCCAGAAATGAACACACAATCCTACTTGTAAACATTTTCACGTCCAAGAAATAATGACTTGTTTTTATATGGATTAAAAATGGATAACATTCTTTGGTACCATCTTTAATTCTGAGTTGTCCATTTTCATTAGAGCAAAAGCAGCATTTATAAAAACAGTTAAGAGTTTCAAAAAGAAAGGTGTAATCCTTACTGATTTTGGGTAGAAACCTGCTGTAAAAAGGTGGAGTTTAAACTGTCCCATCTGCTTGACAATCATGGAGTCCACAGTTCCTGTTCATTTGAAAATGCAGCTTGTTTCATCAGAACTTACAAAGAGACACGTCAGACCAATCTAAAGCCAACACTCTTCCCTCTTAAAGGAACTTCCAGGTCAAGTTTGTCCCCAAATGTAGGGGTTTGGAAAATTAAGTTGAACCATACCTGAATGGCTAATTTGAATTGAGAATTGTGAACTGGGTTACAAGTAGAAAAATGCTCTCTGTGGAAGGGACGCTTAAATCTTTGCTAGCCACCACTCTTCCAATATAATTGGGGTTCAAAACAAAGGTGGTATTTAATCAACATGATTATGTCCGGCAGTGAGTTTATCTAGTTTAATTCACTGCTCTTGTAGAGCAGGAACAAAAACTGTTTGTAGGACATGTCGCATTGGAGTGCAGCTGCTTATTTTTCATACTAATCTTCAGTAACAGCCAGAGGTTAGGGGTCTATTACAGGAGTGGGGGGGGGGTGAGGTTCTGAGGCCGCGTTGTGCAGGAGGTCAGGCTAGATGATCATGATGTCCCTTCTGGCCTTAAAGTCTATGAACCTATGAGTCTAAACCATTTTATCTTTCAACTACTAAATCTAGCCTCACAAGAGAGTCAGGATTTCTTCAAATTTAGTGGTATTGATGTTAGCATCAAAGCTTTACTGAACACATATTTCCTGCATTAGACCAGGTCTGTATGCCCTGCTTCCTCATCTTCTTAGACCAAACTCTCCCTCTAATGCATAAGTAGACTTCTCACATAAGCCCATGAGTTCACAAACATGTAGGAGTACATGGCTCCAATTTATTTAACATCATTGGTGACTAGAGAAAGTTTGCTGAAGGGGGAAAAGAATGGTTAAAGGAATATAAAAAGCACCCTACAGATTCACCCTCTGGCCAAAACACATCAGTGTTCTAAGTAGATTTATCCCATTAAATGAATTAAGACTCCAGTCCAAAGATGCTAAAGTTAAAGATGGAACAATAATATTTTCCAAGAAAATAAAGACATATTCCCAATACATTGTTTTAATTTTAATCATCAGGTTTTGATTTAATCTGAACAAAAATACATTAGATGCTTTGATTTTTAACTGATCTGAAATTATTACAAATACAAATATATCAATTGCATAGCAGCATTAAAACCAATGAGAACAAACAGAACCAAAACTGCTTTTATCAGATCTCACACTGAACAGCAATATGCAACATAATACACAACCCCACTGTAAGCCATTCAACATAAAAAACCCCAAACAAACTGATATTCCCCAAGACACAACCCTTCAGAATAGGGTGCAGAATACCAACTGCTACATTTTGGTACTAAAGTGCACTGTACTAAAAGGAGAGGTGCTTTCAATGCAATCTGAACTGGACTAACTTTTTAAAGCGGTTTTCAATAAGATTTATTCTACTTACTTGCTATAGTGTTTTTTAAGAGTAAACATGATTCCTCACATAGTTTTAAATAGAGCAGAAGTATGAGGCACAGACATTTCACAATGCAAGCTAATGACTCTATCCAAGAGAAATATGTAGCCTGCAGACTTCTTCAGGGGAAAGGTGTGCCTGCGGCACATGGCCCAAAGTAACAACTTCCTTCCACACCTAGAAGAGGGTGGGGGAACTAACAGAAAGGAGTTCCTTTCCACCTAGGCACTGTAACTCCTCCTGCTGGGTCAGTTCTCCTTGTTCTCTCCTAGAGCTGTGCAGCCTATGGGAGTTATATTAACCCCCTGGGCAGCCTCGAGCTAGGGAAAGGGCCAACTCCCTCACATACCTAGGAATTAGGTTAAGAACAGCAGCTGCATGCTCCCAGTGTCCCCTAAATCATGTTTCTAGCTGCAGATTGTTGTCGGGGAGTTTCCCCTGGGGCTAATAGGATAATGGAGAGAAGTGCAGAAACTTCTTTCATCTCTGGCTAGCAGCTTTGTTTCAGAGCTCAAGACAAAACTACTTCAGGTCCCACAGCTCTTAACATTCTTCCCAGGAGGAGGTGAATATGGCTGGTTCACACCCTGAAATGATAACTATTCACATGAATCCTGTCAGGTTAAGAAATATTTTTTTTAAAAACAACAACACATGATTGACTTAATGGATTTGTGTTTGTGTTAGGGTAGTCTGGAAATATTGTGTATGGGCCACACATTCCCTTCCAGCCTGCACATGCTCAGCAGAGCAACCCAAAAGACAAGCAACTTTTGAAGTGCAGCCACAGGATTGGTGACTTTGCGGAAGGTCCACAGGAGGAACATAACGGGACGCTGGCATTCTACATGGGTAGGACAAAGGGTTTTTGAGGATTCCCCCACCTGGATGCCGAGAGGGAGTCTCCTTCACAATTTCCAGCCCCCTCCCTCCGCCTTCAATAGCGGCACAATCAGCTTCCAACCATTCTGCTGGTGGTTGCCATGTTACTGACTTTCATAATATATGTCAGAGCAACAGGTTAATGCTGCTTATCTTCTGATGTGTTTCTAGTGCATTATCACTGCAGTAATGCTTCAAGCAGTATTTTTTCCTCGTGGGTAGTCCGTTAAGGAGGGAAATCCTGCTGTTCTCTGGCTCCTCCACTCACCCAAGTAATAGAAATACTTTCATTTCTAAAAAAAGGGACATGAGATCCTTTAGCTAAACATTAAAGATGCCCCAGTTATGGCCAACGTAGACTTTAGTATAGACCAGTCATCTACTATGTTAGAACAACACCAGTTAGAATTAGAAATAATGTTACAATTTCACATGCGCTGCATGGAAATCTATGAGAGCGTTTCAGCAGGAGACAAACATGTTTCCTCTTCATCTAACACTACGTTCTTCCGTCTGGAGAGAGACAACATTGACTTCATAATTGCCAAAGAAATCCTGACAAGGATGCGCAGGGCAAGGAAAGCAAAGGGGACTACAATCTGCATGATGTGAAAAATCGCTGTGCTGAACTTACTTAACAAGCAGGTTAGAAAGAAGGCCCCAAGGCTGACACAAGGGTAGAGAGCAAGCTTAGCAAACATAAAAGCATGTTCCTTGCCGCCATACCTCGCCAAAGGATGCAAGGTTTCCCTTTCGTGGAACAGAGCTGTGATCCATATAGCAAACTGAAAGATGCTGGCAAAGAAAGTGATTACACAGCTGACCTGAATAGCTTCTATTTCATTGTGAGACTTCTCTGCAAATTCACTGGTCAGCTGGTAAGCCAGAGGAAGCCCTCCAATGAAAGCCAATGAAAATGTGTTGAGCAGTCCCATAAATCGAGTTGCTTTTGTTATGTAAAGAAAGAGCGAGTGGTGGACAAACCAGAGAAGACCAGTTGTTACAAAGGAGGCAAAGTAGGCAAGGAAGTTTGGTCCATATTCACTTAAAGCTTCAATGAGGCGGTCATGGAATTTGTCTTTAACTTCTTTGGAATCAGGGACATTGTCCTCACTGTTGAGGAAAAAAAATTATTTTAGTTTGCATATTAGTGGTATAATGGTGCAATCTGAGAGCAGTAAGCATGTAGTTCCACTGTGAAGAGTAACTATGAATAGCATCATAGGCTTCCCGCTGTATTGTGCTTCAGTGATCCCCCAGCTTACAAGTTAAAAAGCAATTCTTATAATTGACTGCTCTGCAAATTCATCCTAGGATCTGAAAGCTTCCTGGATCATGTAATATCAGTACAAAGTTCTCCTGCAGAGCTTCGTTATCATTTCTGTTGATGATATAAGAACCAGAACAGAATTCAGCTTCCCAACTCTTTGCCTGACAGAGCCAGCATCTGACTTTCTAAATATGTGGCTAGATCGGCTTTTCCAAACGTCTGAGAATGGTGTATGCGAAGCCTGGTATAATTGCGTTAAAGAGGGGTAGGGTTTATTGATTCACACATGGAGAGGGGAGAAGAGTTCTTTGTTAATAGGTTGGTTGTATGATTTGTTTACATTTGTTTGTAACTAGGATAAGAGGTTTGCTGCAATTGTTTGTACAAGTCAAAATAAAATAAGTCCATTCTCTTTCAACACCTGACAACGTATGTACCCACATACAGCCCCATGAGGACTTGGAAGACCCCAGTTCAATTCCCTGCTTCGCCACAGACAACCTGCATGACTCTGGGCAAATCATTAGCCTCTCTGTGCTTCAGTTCCCATCTGTACAATAGGGATAAGAGCCCTGTGCTACTTCACAGGGGGGCTGAGCGGATACATATATTCAAAACTGTGAAGCCTTTGAGATGCACTGATGAAAAGCGCTATGTCCTATTGGGATCCAGGATGTGGGCGGGCGAAGCCTGCCCACTGCTAAAGGATCCCCCCCAGCCTAAGGGGGGTCCACAGGACCTGGAGACCAAAAAATTACGGGGGACAACTAATAAAAGAACAGGGACAGGAGTGAGGTCAAAGGGTCAAAAGAAGGGAACCAGATGGGAACACCGAGCAGAGAACCCTGGACAGCGCCCACTGCTCCTCGAAGGCGTCAAGGGAGCCAGTGGACGCCGCCCAGAGGAACTCTGCCCGGATACGTGAACGAACGGAGGACCGGAAATAGGCCCCACAGTCACAGGAGACTCCACCGGCCAACCTCCTCACTCTGGTGAGGAGTGCTATGTAAGAGGTAGGTATTATTACCACCATTACATTTATATCACACAATTCAGGGTGTGTCAGTCAGCAAAAAGTCTTACCATATATCCAAAATGAGCAGGGTTGCTACAATAGCATACACACCGTCACTGAACGCCTCCACTCGTTCCTTACTCAAAGGTTCATTGAGGTAAAAAGTGAAGGCCTCTAAGCGATGAGACTCCTCATCCTCTTTTGGACCTGCCAACCATAAGTCGTGAGTTTAGTTTGTGTTCCGTATAAATCAAAACATTAAACAAGCATTACACTAGAATTTCAACAGTCTAGTCTGATGCTCCTGCTCTCTCAAATCTCAAACTTGTGGAAGTAACAAGGCACTGGTCAATCTGACAATTCAATCACGCTGCTTTCCACTGCAGCCATCCCTTTCCTGAGGCTTATGTTGCCTGTTTCAATAAGAAGGCCTTCAGGGCAGGGGACTCGTCTTGGAAGCACCTCACACACTGTTGGTACCAGGTGAACAATGACTCAGTGTTAGTGTTTTAGTTTAATATTTTGATAACTCACATGACAGAAACCCTGTTACAGCTCAGGAAGCTCTAATGGATCTTGGGGCTCTGGTCTGAGTAGAGGACTTCCATTAGTCATTTTTTATTAGCCCTTTCTCGGTCTTTGGAAGATAGAGCTCTAGTGCTACTCCAAATTAGATGGTCAGTTAAGTACACCTCTACCTCGATATAACGCGACCCGATATAACACGAATTCGGATATAACAGCAGCACTCCAGGGGGGCGTGGCTGCGCACTCCAGTGGATCAAAGCAAGTTCAATATAACACGGTTTCACCTATAATGCGGTAAGATTTTTTGGCTCCCGAGGACAGCGTTATATGGAGGTAGAGGTGTATTTAGTCCCATGTGCACTAAATACAGAAGAGCTACCGATATCAAAAAACCCTTCCAGATTCAGAGAAGTAATCAGGCATTTCCAGGAATCAAAGGAAAAAACACATATTTGAAAGCTAAACGAGTCAAACACCAATATCTCATCTCTTTATAGTCCCTCTCAAGACCAAGCATCTGCTTCTACCGCAGTGATAATATGTCAAAGCATCATACTGCACACAACGAAAGTTACCAAAATGCCATAAAGAAAAAGTGCATACAAACAATATCCTCTTTTTCCTTAGTTCTTATAGTTGTATTAAGTGTTTTATTACATGTCATTTTGATATGAGCAAGAAAGAGGGTAACCATATAAACTGAGGGATATAGCTAGTGAAAAATATGCAATAAAGCTGGATTTTCAAAGTAGCCTAAACTAATTAGGTGCCCAAATCTCACTGAGATTCAGTGGGAGTTAAATGCCTTTAAAATTGCAGTCTAAATCTTGCAGGAAAGCTACCCTGGTCCCCACCTCTCTGGAGCAGCAAGATCTTTTGGCATGATTGGGGATAGGGAAGGGTACTGCTGCTAATGGCCTATATCTTCAAACCAAAGAAAGCAAGAGCCTGTGTCTACATCTCCACACACAACCACCCCATGTGCTCCCAACCTACAGGCGCCCACGTAGGCAACACCTCCCATATGTGCACTTCCTTGCCTGGGTCTATCCTCGCCCATGATACCCCTCACCTGAGGGCTGTTCCCGTCTCAATCCCCATGACATAGCTGCTTCTCAGGAGCCGCACAGTCCCACGGGGCACTCATCACACACCCTTCTCCTAGCCCCAGCTCAGCAAACCGCTCCTCTGGAAAGGCCTGGGGTACGTCGACACACAGCAGGCATCCCGCTGTGTCTATAAGTGGTATGGGGAAAGCACTACAGTGTGGCTGCAGTTCTGTTAGGGCACGTCTTCATTACCCGCCGAATCGGCGGGTAGCAATCGATCTATTGGGGATCGACTTATTGCGTCTAGTGAAGACGCGATAAAATCGATCCCCGATGGCTCTGCTGTCGACTCCGGAAATCCACCGCGGCAAGAGGCAGAAGCGGAGTCGATGGCGGCACGGCAGCGGTCGACTTGCCGCCGTCCTCACAGCCAGGTAACTCGACCTAAAATACGCAACTTCAGCTACACTATTCACGTAGCTGAAGTTGCGTATCTTAAGTCGACCCCCCCGTAGCGTAGACCTAGCCTTAGTATAAAGGGGCTTATACCAGTATAACTATTTCTGCACAGCAAAAGGAATAAGCTATCCCCAGCATAAGGCACCTTCATACAGGTATAACTACGTCCACACTACGGGTTTAGCTCTTGGAATAAAAAAAACAAATGAACGGACAAAAATAACAAATCTCACACCCTAACAGAGCTTGCGAGCCCAGTACAAAACCTGTCTGCAGGCCAGGCCTTTCGGTGCCTTGTGGTGGGGAGCACTCACCAGCCGCCCTGCCTGCATTCTGCCTTTGCCTCCGTGGGAGAATTTCACTCTGCTGCCCAGGAAGGCTGAGTGCTTACTGAGCTGGGGCCAAGCTCTTCAGCCACTCCGCCCCCTGGGAGCTCAATAGCTCTCCCAAGCCAGCAGCCACCCATATGGGGAGGAAGGAGTCCCATGTGCTCAGTGGAGGCCTTCAATCCTGTCCTACACAGTTTGTCCGCAGCAGCTAGGGAAGCTGCCTTCTTCCCCCCAAATCCAGTCTTTGGTCAGGAGAAGGGGTGCTTGGGCTTTGCAAGAAGTAAGCTCCCAACTCTTCCCACAAGGCTGGACTCTGTGCTTGGCAGCCAGTTCTGGGAGGGGAACAGGAACCTTAGAGCCTTAGACGAGCGCACCCCAACTAAGGACGGGGTGGGAGAACTGAAAGGACAACAGAGGGGTGTATTAAGAATAAGGGTAAGCAAATCTCATGCTTCAAGGCATTAAAGGATTGTTGCCAGCGAGAGAAAAATATCTGCCCTTGCCCCACTCACAGTGCACTATGGAAAACCTTTCGCTTCCTCTGAAGCATTAGGTGTTGGCAACTGGCAGAGGCAAACCCCCGGCATTTGTGAAACAACGATCTCGCTCTACATGGCAATCCTGTGTTCCAATACGCTCCCCCCGTCTTCACCTTGGCTTAACACCACCCCCAGCCCTCTGACCCTCTTCGCCCCTGCCCTGTCACCCTCCACCCCTTTCCTCTTACCTGATCCCTTCCTAACTAAATTCTCTCTCTCTCTCTCTCACACACACACACACACAGTAGTGGAACAGCACACCATTAGATTCTATCACATTGCTCAGTCTGCTGTGTGTTATACCCCTTCCCGCACCTGTGTCTGTCTGGTCCATATCTATGATAGACTCTTGGGGGAAGTGACCATGTACTACCCTATGAGGGCTTACTACAATAGAGCCCCATTCTTGGATGGTCCTTAGGCACAACCATAATAAACATGAAGAAGAAGAAGAAGAAGAAGAAGAAGAAGAAGAATACAGTACTTGTCTATCGCCAGTGTTTCTCCTCTCCAAGTAGCTGACACTGCCCCCTGGAATACTTTGCTTGTAGCTGTTCTATATACAACAGATTCTGTGATATTTTTTAAATATGAATTTGGGGAGGGGGAAAGATACTACTACTGGGGCCAGAGCCAGTGATCAGAGAGAGATCTCACTTCTGAAATTATTCAGTTATTATGCTCTTTTCCAAAGGGGGTCAGAGGAGACTCTTGATGCATGTGTGTTCTTCAGGTATAGCCCAAAGGAGGTAAAGCCAGGAAAAAGGTTCCCAGAAAGAGGCAGAATGGAAGGACAGAACTAAAAGTTTATCAGTGTGTTCCTAATAGAAACAGTGGAACTAGAATTACTAACAAACTTGCCGTGGATTCTGCTGCACCTTAGATCTTTTAAAACAGCTTCATTCAAATTTGTGACAACAAAGAGGACTGTGAAATAAATCATATTTTAATATATCAGCTTAACAATATAGTAGAGTATCTAAAATTAAATGCACTCCTTTTGGATACTGTTACTTACCAACAGTCTTGTTTTTACACCAAATAATTACCCGAGTGATGTGTGGCAAAAAGATGACAAGCCCAAGCAGAACATAAGACTATAGAAAGAAATGAAAACAGTTTTAGTTTTCAGTTATTGCAAGATAAATACAAATATTTTGTTCTAAGTTAAAAATTAATTATTCTTTTTATCCTTCATGAACATGTTGATTTAACATGCAACTCATGAATTTGCAACATTGAAATACCCTGACTGTAATAGAATCATAGAATATCAGGGTTGGAAGGGACCTCAGGAGGTCATCTAGTCCAACCCTCTGCTCAAAGCAGGACCAATCCCCAGACAGATTTTTACCCCAGTTCCCTAAGTGGCCCCCTCAAGGATTGAACTCACAACCCTGGGTTTAGCAGGCCAATGCTCAAACCACTGAGCTATCCCTCCTCCCATGTATAGAAAGTATACATTTTATAACAGTGATTGTACTGAACAATCACTACATTAAACACATTTATCCAACAAATACATGAACACTACAATGTCAGTAGCTCACATGGAGGTTCTCTAGACTAATCTTTATCTTGAATAGTATAAGTACACTCTAATATTTACCTCCTCCACTTCCTGTACCAAGTTCAATATCTGTAATTGGGAGGTACTGAGACTGGAAAGAATATAAAAATTTTGCTAAGCCTATGACACAAAAATTTAGTTAGCATTTGTATGGAACTTAGTGGACTTGTGAGCCCATGGGTCCCTGTGCTGCTTTGTCATTTGCCAGTCAAAGTCTGCAATGGCTCAGGTATCACATTAAAGGAGACAATGCTGTTTGTTATGCTTACTTTGTCAGTTACAAACTTTATAAAACATACATGAAACTTTACTGGTTCCTTTAGAGCAATCAATCAATTGCATCGAAGCAGATGTGTTAAAAAGTCTTGTAACGTTTTGCGGGGGGGAGGGGGTTGGGTTAATTTACTACCCTTAAATTTTGATTGAAATTTAAACTGGACTACCTCTGCACAGGTTTAACCAAAAACGACACATTCCTAACACAGAATACCTGTCTGCACAACTGTGTTTTAAAAATTTTTACTGCTTCTGAGCCCTAATATTTCCAGTCCTTAGGGTAAATTCATCCATGTAGAACAGTGGTTCCCAAATGGGGGTTCGTGAACTGTTACAGGGGGTTCTCGGGAAAAAAATTCCCTAATGGCGGACAGAGCTGTCCCTAGGGGCCCTGGGCAGCACGGGGCCAGCAGCCCAGAGCCCCTGGACTTCCAAGAGCTAAGCAGATCAAAGTAAGCATCTCTATCACACTGAGGAGATTTAAACTTCAAGACTTCTTATAAGAAATGGAAAGGGAGGTGGATATTTTTTGCTGTTTTTAAAATTAAATAGGCAGCTAGTATTGTTTTTAAAATTATTATGAAGAACAAGTTTAAGCTTTGTTGTAACATGCGTTGTTTGCCTGGACTGCTCAAGACCTGAATGCTTGTGTAGGAGGAACTCTTTGAGTTGGCTTCTTAAATACCTTCATGCTGTTTCACATCTGATACTCCTTGATGAAACATAGGAGCCTTGTCTTATAATAGACTTATTCAAAGTGATATAAGTTACAAAAGTGAGATCTTGGAAGAGTGTTGCTGTTTTCATAATGTAATAAAAATACTGCAATGATAAATTAATAATTAATTTTAGTGTGTAATAAGCATGTCATAAAAACAAATTTTATATTTCCAAGGTCACTGCTTTTATAATTTATACTCAGGTAAAGGAGAAAATCCCTGGAAATATTCATTTTGAGGAGGGGGTTCGTGAGACTTGACATTTTAGTGAAAGGGGTTCACGGGTTGTTAAAGTATGGGAACCACTGATGTAGAAGACCAGTGTGGCATTGGCAGATCAGATGTCAGCTCAGGTCAGAGAGGTCAATTCACTTGTGTATCAGTGTAGATCAAAGCAATTGTTAAATTTATGAGTATGTTTGGTGTTTAAACCATATTAGCATAGATCAAACTGTTATATGTACAAGTGTGTATTCAGATGTTTAAACTTCATGAAAACTAGTGGAATGTTACATTACAACAGGAACAATACAAGTAACAGCAATCATTTACATTATGTACACCCTGTGTCTAAATGGCCCATCAAACAACAAAGAAGCCTTGTGAAAGGCAAATGAAGAACTTTAGTGGTCATGGCATGTGGTGACTGGAGATCAAAAGACTCCAAATGTATTCCTCGCTGTCATAAAAGGAAAAGTCCACGTGGATAGAGACACTGTCAGCCTTTTTCCCCTCTAAGAAGGAACTATAAATATGGATTCAAAAAAAGATCCTGCATCTCTAGACTATTTGGATTCTTACAGGGAAGTGTACCAGATGCAAAGCAGAGATCCCCAGACACCTTCTGGGTTCCCTGGAAAGACTTTTGGGAAACTGCCAGTTTGTTACATCACTGCCGCTATTTGGATTTACAAACTATGACTCACCTGTGCATATATTTTACCTGCTTTAATCTTTCAGTAACTCTCATTTCCTTTTCTTAACTAATAAACCTATAGTTTACTAGAGAAATGGCTACCGGTGTTGTCTTTGGTGTAAGATCCAGAGTACCAATTGATCTGGGGTAAGTGACTGGTCTCTTGGGACTGGGAGCAATCTGATGTGGTGTGATTTTTGGTTTGAGTGACCTTTTATCACAGAGTTCAGTTTGTCTGGGTGGTAAGATAGACTGGAGAGTCTAGCAGGGGTAATCAATTATTTTTTGTCAAGATCCAAATTTCTTGGTCAAGGTATAGTCAAGGTCCAGACTCCAGAGAAAATCATACAAAAACAACAACAACGATAATAAGCACATAAAAATATTTTGAGGTCCATTCAAAAGCATCTGGCGGTCTGGATTTGGCCCCCAGTCTGCCTATTGACACACCACCACTTTGGGCTGTGTGTCCTGTTTTTTTGCCCTGAGGTAGGCACTCACAGTTGTGAGCCATTCCAGACAGCGTGACAACCAGCACAAGAATTACTTCAGTCCTCCAAATAGGGCCTAAAAGAGCACAGGATGTGGGCTAGCCCCTTGCACAGGAGTAAATTAGTGAATGACTCATTCTGGATTGTGTATAATGGAAATTGTGTGTGGCGGGGCTGAGGGGTCAGAGCAGGGGAAAATAGGTTGTGCTTATTTTAAATTAAGCTCTCAAGTTTTTGCATACTCTGGCTTTGTAATTCAAGGTTACTATTATGAAGACAAGTCATCTCAACCCTGTGAATATATCAAAAGGTTGATGCAGTCTGTGGAAGTCTCAAGAAAAAGTCAAACGAAAGCAGTACAAAATGCCTGAAGGGGCATCAAGCAGAAGCAGGGTATCTCAGGAGCAGCTCCATGATGAGACTTTGTTTAGAGGACTCTGTCTGTGGATGCTGAGAGCTGGCGGGAGCGGAGCTCGTCACTGGTTTCCATTTAATGAAGATGGAATAGGAGTTGGCTGTAAGTGCCTGGGATTCAGCCAGAGGAGTTTGTTTTGGGATGGTAAGTCTGATAATTAGCTGCTGACTGATCTACTTACTCTGTTCTTGTGCCGTGTTAATGACAGGAACTATATCTGTCAGGCTTTTTAGCCAGTTTCTTATGTAATTTGATGTTTATTTTACCTACCCTCACACGTTAATTTTGTTCCATCTGTTTATGATCAGCAACCTGCTGCCTTAAAGTTACTGTTAGCCTGAAAGATCTTCCTCTGAAGTGTGTCCAGACCTGAGAAGCTAAAACAAATAGACAAGGATAGCAGCAGAGCATTTTTCTGATGTCCATGCCACATTATCATACTGCTTCCTGTGATCTAAAAGCCTTCACGACATGACAGTGGTTCTGATTAAGCCATGTGACAGCAGGTAACCAAGAAACAAACCAGTGTTCTGGAAATTCTGTGGCACAGAAATTTGACATGGGAAAGACTTTAAATCACTGAGTCTATGGGTTCCCAACCTGGGGGGTTTCAGTCAGCCATGGGGAGTTGCGACCTAGATGGGAGTCATGACGCAACGATCTTTTCAGCTGTACTGATTTGGGAGGGAACGAGAACCACTGACTTAATCCACTCGTTAGCTGGTGTCAGAGCGTCTCCTGTGTTACAATATCTAGCGCTTTGTGTGGATGTGCTTTAAATCTGCTCAGTGACGGGGCTTCAACTGCTGAATTATACAAGGTTACAGGTTGTGTATTATGATTAGTATGATACTTTATTAGGCAGAATACTGAATGTGACTAATGAAGTTTGTCAGGTCACACTTTCAACTAGCACAGTGGTTCCCAAACTTCAACAACCTGTGAACCCCTTTCACTAAAATGTCAAGTCTTGCAAACCCCCTCCTCAAAATGAATATTTCCAGGGATTTTCTCCTTTATCTGAGTATAAATTATAAAAGCAGTGATCTGGGAAATATAACATTTGTTTTTATGACATGCATATTACACACTATTTATTATTAAAGCAACAGAGGGTCCTGTGGCACCTTTGAGACTAACAGATGTATT
>NW_020697707.1:3003498-3003862 GCF_002925995.2 Terrapene triunguis | reverse complement strand
AATACATCTGTTAGTCTCAAAGGTGCCACAGGACCCTCTGTTGCTTTTTACAGATCCAGACTAACACGGCTACCCCTCTGATATTTATTATTATTATTACAGTATTTTTATTACACTATGAAAATGGTGACACTCTTCCAATATCTCACTTTTGTAGCTTGTATCACTTTGAATAAGCCTGTTATAAGACAAGGCTCCTATGTTTCATCAAGGAGTATCAGATGTGAAACAGCATGAAGGTATTTAAGAAGCCAACTCAAAGAGTTCCTCCTACACAAGCATTCAGGTCTTGAGCAGTCCAGGCAAACAATGCACATTAGAACAAAGCTTAAACTTGTTCTTCATAATAATTAAAAAAAAAAAA
>NW_020697707.1:2946882-3003398 GCF_002925995.2 Terrapene triunguis | reverse complement strand
CAATACAAGCTGCCTATTTAATTTGAAAAACAGCAAAAAATATCCACCTCCCTTTCCGTTTCTTATAAGGAGTCTTGAAGTTTAAATCTCCTCAGTATGATAGAGATGCTTGCTTTGATCTGCTTAGCTCTTGGAAGTCCAGGGGCTGCTGGCCCCATGCTGCCCAGGGTCCCTAGGGCCAGCTCTGTCCGCCATTAGGAATTTTTCCCCCGAGATCCCCCTGTAACATTTCGTGAACCCCGAGGGGTTCACGAACCCCAATTTGGGAACCACTGAACTAGTACAACATGTTTTTTAGAACGATGGTTGTTTAAAGAACTTACCATTGGGATAAAGAAAAAGGAGAAGATGGCAGCTAAGAAGCAGAGTACTGGTCCTCTTAGAATGATCTGTAAGATATGATGTTTGTAGAAGGCCTGGTTTTCAGACACCTGTATCTGGTGATTCAGCAAGTAGGGATGATAGAAGCCATAGGCTACTATCACTGCCTGCAGAGAGGAGAAAATTATTGATACTGGCTTACAGTGGATATTTAGACAAGTCAAAGCTGTAATTCTAAATCTGGACCCAAAAACAATAGAAAACCTCTAATACAACAAGCCCCAGAGCATGCTAACCTCTGCTCTCCGCTCTCCTGAGAAGGGCTGATCTGATAGGAATGGAGAGGGGAATCTCACAGGCTCGGGCACTGCATAACACTAAGGTTACGTCTGCACTGCTGCTGGGACCGAGCCTCCCAGCCCGGCTAGACAGACTGGCTCTAGCTCTGCTGAAGCCAGTGCACTAGCAGCATGGACGCTGTGGCATGGGCTGCGGCTCAAGATAGCCACCTGAACTCAGATCCGGGGAGTCAGGTGGGCCTGGACGTGGGCGGTTAGCCTGAGCCGCTGCCCACGCTGCTATTTCTGGTGTGCTAACTTGTACGGCGCTAGTGGGAGTCTGTCGACCTGGGCTGAGAGGCTCGCTGCCAGCTGCAGTGCAGACTACCCTAACGTGCCTGGTGGAGGGGCTAATGGAGGACGTATACATCACCACCTCTGCACAGATAAGCAAGACCCTGGGCCTTATTATTCTGAAGTGCAAGGAGACCCAACCCAGCAACTAGCAGGCAGCTAGGCATTCTCCCAGAAGAAACCACATGCCGCAGGTCAGGGGAAAGTGGGACCTAGAAAGAGGAAAGGGATTTGTGAAGGTTTGAAGAGGTCGGTCCCAAAGGGTTTAGGTAAATACTTGAACTTCTGATATGTATCTAAACCAGTTTCTGAACTTTTCCACTGACATTAGATTGTGCCTAGGACTTCACTGTGCTAGGCGCTGTACAAACTTGAAACAAAAGCATGGTCCCTGCCCCCCAGAAGCTTTCAATCTAATGAATCTCTTTCCATCTTTAACCTGTTCACCAAATCATTTAAACACACACACACACATGAATGTTTCACTGCCCACTCCCGCTGGCCCAAGGTCACCCCACTTTGGTAAGAAAGTGACGGGTCTTTCAGACAGTATTTCTGCCCCACATGGATAAATACAAATTTATAATTTTACCCGGAGAGAAGAATGTAATCTTTTCTACTAATTGAAATCTGTTTGCTTGTGCAAATGACAAGATTTCACCCAACAAATTGCAATTACTGAAGAAAGCATCTGGTTTAGCAAACAACCCGACAGTGAAAACGAATAGGCTGGCCAAGCTGTACCAACTGCTTTCCACGCTCTTCATGCCAACGGAGGCTGGAAATGGTGTGTGAAGTCAGGAATCCATTTTTTTTTCTGATAACTACTGCAGGACCAGGTGCTTAGAAACACTTTCAGGACCAGAAACCACTTTAACTGGTTCCTTGCCATGGCAGGCCATGAGCTATTGCACTTACTAAATCAGGGAGAGGGCTAGTGGCTTGAGAGGGACTGTGAGTCAGAAGGCTGGGTTTTTTTCAGCCTCTGCCACAGACTCATTGTTGTACCTAGTTATAACACCTAGTTATGCAGAGATTTTGTATTCTTCCCCCACCACCACACCCCATATGACATTTTTGTTGTGTGTTTGCACTGCGCCTAGCACAATGGGGTCCTGCTCCATGAGTGAGGCTCCTTGTGCAAAACAAGTCCAGAGGCTGGTACAGATGTTAAAAATGCCGGACAATCTAGCAGCACAGAACTCGGTCTCAGGTCCGGCTGAAAGGGAGCCATTGCAGAGGTAAGAGATACTGGATACATCCACCCAGCTAGATGATAGGATGTGTAAATTACATCTCCCTGTGCCCACAAGTCACCTAACTCTCCAGGAGGAAACTCATTCCAAGGGAGAATGGAACCGCCAGCTTCTCCCCCTTGGTGTTTTTACCTGGCAAGGACTGATTTGATTTCCACCTGTAAGCCACTAGGCGGGAATGCACTAATCAGTGCATCTTCTAGCCACACCGACTCAGTGGCAAGGGCTGCTTCCTTTTCAGGCAGTGCTGGCTCTGACACCACCATTGACAAGGAGGTAACAGTTGCCTTGCATCACGGCAGTCTCACCTCACTGGGCTTTGACTTACCAGGGTCCTGAGCAGCAGAAGCAGATGTAAACTTTGGCTTGGATTTAGCACACTAAGATTTGTGTGACTATGGAGAGGCTTTGCAGAGTAAACATTACAAAAAGTTTGCAAAGATTTTAGTAACTGGGACATAGGTGCTGCTGATCCCCCCTGTCTTGAAGTGGTTTCCATCATAGCGGTTTGCATTTTGGTTCAATGGCTCTCAGCACCGCTGAACTGGGGTTTCATTGACCCTTCAGAAAGCAAGTCCTCTCCTCAAAAACCTCAAGGCTGCTAATGTTTAAAGTCTGGAGTTCAAAACTTTCAGCCAATATAAAGCACTCAGTTCAAGCTGTAGCAGTTCAACAGAGCAGCAAGTAAAATCATACTGGGGTTCAAATGGAAAGATACGGTAAATTGAGAGTGACCATTGCGAAGTCCACTCTTGAAACCCACCTGGGCTAGAATGCACGTATTTTACTAGAGAACTGGAGTTCCCATACTTCCAAGTACAGAGAGAGTTTATTTCTAGATCTGGTGATTCATAAAATATTGTGATTTAAATCTGTCACTTGTCTCTCACAAGCATTGCCTCAATACAGTCCAGTATAATCCTGGACTTAATACATGAAGTTATGGTCCTGTGACCAGTGTAATTTTCAACCCATCGATAAAGGGAACTATTTCATTAAGACTTGCTGTTCCCTTATACTTAATGGTTACAAGTAAGGTGGAGCCCTTGTACCTGTATTAAAAGGCTTGCAGAACTAAATATCGAGCAGCCGTTCAGAACTCCAGCAAGGGGGGGAAAATCATCATCATAATACAGTCCATCAACTGCTACTTTTCTAACCTTTTGAGTTCCTTTTTAGAACAAATTTATCATGATTCAATGGATTTTGAACTTCCTGATTTGGTTGCATCTGTGTCTTTACTGGCATTTCAAGTGCTTTTAATTTTTTCACACTTGACTTGGGATAGTGAAAACAGTCACCACATGATCTGGCACTTGTCTGAGTTACCAATCTTGCACTATCACAAAAACCATACACTAATAATAGCAACATCACAAAATTTTATATGAAGCTTTCCTAATGTTCTAGATCTACTATTAATAAATCTAATCGTACTTCCATCTAATAAAATCTAGTCTCTAATAATGAATGGAAAAAGTAAATGAGTGACACCCATACCTGGATAAGGCCGATGACAACAGCACAAGTGCTAAACAGGAAAATACCAAAAGGTACACCTGGAAAGGAGGCCATTAAGGAAAACTACAAGAAAAATGTAAACAGGTTAAACACTTAAAGGAGAGCAACAGAGATGAGGAACGTACTAGTTCTACTTTTATTTAACCTTAAAACTTGAACAATCCAAACAAGACAAATTCCTTCTTGGCATAACTCCACTGACTTTAAGCTACAAGTGTGCCCAACTCATGCAATACATGGCTTCCACAGTCACTGGGGTGTTCATAGATTTGGGGTCGCAGGAGTTGTTAAATGCTAGAGACAGGCCCAAAGCAACTGACTAACCCTGAATTCCTTCATACCAGCTTTGGGCCCCAATCCTGCAATTGACTCTGTATGACCAGATCCCCGCACCCGCACCGTACTCACTGCAGGACTGAGGACTCAGTGGCTACGGTCCTCACCATGACCGCTATGTCAGCTGGTTTAGGCTGAGCCTGCTGTATATACCATGTTGCAAACAGTACATTAGAAAGGTGGGGAGATTGCTAAATCCAACTCCCCAAAGTTGGGAAATGCCAGAAATAAGTCTGCCTGTGCAACCTGAATTCAGTCCCCTCGTGCGTATCCATTATAACAGTCTTTAGTTACATGATCCAATACTTTTCGCCACAGGACCTCTGCCTCGTTTAGTGCACGAGACGAATGGTGCTCAGTGAATGGGGCGTTATTCAATATTTCCTTTTATCCTCACGAGCCAATGTGCAGCCCTAAGCCGCATTTACTGCGCATCACCCAAGCCCTGCACTGAAAAGAGACTCAATTAATTCCCTTAAGGGATTTTCTACTGCACTTGTCATCGGAATCTAGGGACTGCCATACTACATCAGCCCTGAGTCCACCGAGCCCAGTACCCTGTCTCTGACAGTGGCCAGCACCAGAGGCTTCAGAGGAAGATGTAACAACCCCTCGGGAGCAACTATGGGATAATCTGTCTCCCACCTTAGGTCTCTGTGATGCTGGCAGATCAGGTGCCAGCTCATGCCAAGGCCACTGGTCCTCACTGAATGCTGACAAACGCATAGCTGGAAACCAGTCTGGCTCGCCTGTGTGTTAGCGTTACTGTTATAAGAACATGTTTCAGTGTTTAGAAATGCTTGTAGGATGTGGCATGTATTAATCTTACTTCTAATGTCTGTATCCCATGTTATAAGGTAATGTTAAGCGTTTGCTCTATCACTATAAAAATATTTGCTAAGCCTGTAAACCCCCACGGTCAGGAGAGAAGCGTTACCAAGTGTGAAATACCAGTTTATCACAAAAGGTGTCTTCTCCTCCCTAACAAAAGGCAGCCCATTGACACCAGACAAGCCATTGTGGAATATCAGTGGACAAAAGACTTTCTTGATTGCTTCCCCCACTCCCCTGAAGAGGGTGCACAAGCCCGCATCCCAGCACAGCTTGAACGCTGGGGGAAGGGAATAAAAATCCCTGTTAAAGAGAAACTGCTATCCCTATGCTGCTTGAACTCTCAGGGGGCAAAGATTTCTAAGCATAAGCAAGGGGTCCCCAGCTGTTGAGCTTGAGTTAGCCATAAAGAACGTAACAGCCATTCTGGGTCAGATCAAAGGTCCATCTAGCTCAGTATTCTGTCTTCCGACAGTGGCCAATGCCAGGTGCCCCAGAGAGAATGAACAGACAATCATCAAGCGATCCATCCCCTGTCGCACATTCCCAGCTTCTGGCAAACAAAGGCTAGGGACACCATCCCTGCCCATCCTGGCTAATAGCCATCGATGGACCTATCCTCCGTGAATTTATCTAGTTCTTTTTTGAACCTCGTCTTGGCCTTCACAACATCCTCTGGCAAAGAGTTCCACAGGTTGACTGTGCGCTGTGTGAAGAAATACTTCCTTTTGTTTGTTTTAAACCTCCTGCCCAGTAATTTTATTTGGTGGCCCCCAGTTCTTGTGTTATGAGAAGGAGTAAATAACACTTCCTTATTTACTTTCTACACACCAGTCATGATTTTATAGACCTCTATCATATACCCCTTAGTCATCTCTTTTCCAAGCTGAAAAGTCCCAGTCTTATTAATATCTCCTCATTCAAGATGTGGGCATACCATGGATTTATATAGAGGCAATATGATATTTTCTGTCTTATTATCTATCATTTTCTTAATGATTCCCAACATTCTGTTCGCTTTTTTGACTGCTGCTGCATATTGAGTGGATGTTTTCAGAGAACTATCCACAATGACGCCAAGATCTCTTTCTTGGGTGGTAACAACTAATTTAGACCCCATCATTTTCTATGTATAGTTGGGAATGTGTTTTCCAATGTGCATTACTTTGCATTTATCAACACTGAATTTCATCTGCCATTTTGTAGCCCAGTCACCCAGTTTTCAGAGATCCTTTTGTAGCTCTTCACAGTCTGCCTGGAACTTACCTATCTTGAGTAGTTTTGTATCATCTGCAAATTTTGGCACCTCACTGTTTACCCCCTTTTCCAGATCATTTATGAATATGTTAAATAGGACTGGGCCCAGTACAGACCCCTGGGGGACTCCACTATTTACATAGGATATATAGAGCTTGTGTGTGAAATTAATAAACTCAAAACAAGAAGCCCTAATCACGTTTTAATGTGTTCAGCTTTTAGGATTATCAGAAAAATAATACATATGCATTGCAGTGGGGTTCAGGTGTCGTAATAATGCTCTCTAGGGTTTCTGAATGCTTTGATTAGGTATTTTTTTAGAGTTAAAGCAGCCATATTAAACATGAATGAAAAAGTAACACTTACTTACCGTGTATGGCAAGAAAGTTATGAGCATCATACATGCCTAGAAGGAAAGGGGAAAAAAGCATGTTTGAAACACAAGCTCGATTAAGTCCTGGGAGTCCATCACTGTTAGGGATGACACCAACAAATAAATAATTCTAATGCAGGCATTACCTCAAGAAAAATCATTTGTTCCTGAAGTTGCTACCTGAACCCTGCAGGAAATGGATCACTATGGAGCAGATGTAAGTGTTTTCTTAGGCCAAGACTACATTATAAACTTACGTTGGTATAACTACGTCGCTCAGGGGTGTGGAATATCCACACCCCGAGCGACGCAGTTATACTGACCTCATCCGCGATGTAGACAGCGCTGTGTTGAGGGAAGGGCTTCTCCCATTGACATAGCTACCACCTCTCGCCGAGGTGGATTAACTACGCCAACGGGAGAAGCTCTCCAATCAGCACAGTAGTGTCTTCACTGAAGTACTCTAAGTGTAGACCTGCCCTAAGTCAGAGTATTCAACAGAGCTGACCTTTTGGCCTTGACACTTCAACTCCAGGCTTAACAGTATTAGAATGTCTTTCATGGTTTTATACAGATATATATTTTGTTTTTATAGCAGATCTATATTTAGTTTATGATCTTATTTCACTTCTTAGGCCTTCTAAAGTAGTAACGTAGAAATTTGATATTTCCCCTATGTTTCAAACATCTCTAATTTGAGCTGGTTGAAAGTAAACATCTATCTGATCCACAATGTTTCACATATATATATATATATATATATAAAAAAAGAAGCTAAAAAAAGAGAACCTCAACCACATAAAGATGTATTGTATTAAAAGCTATGTAAGAAGAGGATTAAATGTCTTTACAATCCATGAATTCTTGAGGAATTGGTTGTGTTATCTTAGGCCTTGTCTACACTGGCAAGTTTCTGCGCAGTAAAGCAGCTTTCTGCGTTGTATCTCCTGAGGTGTACACACTGCCGAGACACTTAGCACACAGAAACGGCGCAGCTGCAGTGCTGTAAAAAAGCCATGACGAGAGGCTTACAGCTTTCTGTGCCAGGGCTACAGCGCCATGGTGCCATGCAGACACCCAGGTCGATTACAGCGCTGCGATTGGCCTCCGGGAGGTGTCCCACAATGCCTGTTCTCGCCTCTCTGGTCATCAGTTTGAACTCTACTGCTCTGCCCACAGGTGACCAACTGTGAGCTCCACCCCTTAAATTCCTTGGGAATTTTGAAAGTCCCCTTCCTGTTTGCTCGGTGACGCGTGCAGTGCTCTCAGCACATCTTTCCAGGTGACCACGCTTGCTCCACGCACCAGGCGATCCCCCGCTTGGAGCAATGCCGAGCTGCTGGACCTCATCAGCATTTGGGGAGGGGAGGCTGTGCAGTCCCAGCTGCACTCCAGCCGTCGGAATTATACCTACGGACAGATTTCCCGATGCATGACAGAAAGGGGCCATGCAGTGCAGGGTCAAAGTGAAGGAGCTGCAGAACGCCTACCACAAGGCATGGGAGGCAAACCGCCGCTCCGGTGCTGCACGCACGAGCTGCCGGCTCTACAAAGAGCTGGACGTGATCACAGTGCAGGTGGGGTCGCCACTGAGTAAGGCCACTGTGGATATTTCGGTGGCTCGTGTGCCAGTCGAGAATGTGTCTGTATGATGCGCGTACCACCACATGCCTAGTCTGAGCGGCAGACAGGGTGTTGATTGACTCCCTCACTTCACGGGAATCTGCCTCAGATCTCCACAAAACTCTCATGGAGATATTGGGCAATCCGCTGCCGCAGGTTTTTTTGGCAGAGCTGCTTTGTTTCTTGCCCTATTAAGGGTAACTTTCCCGCGGCACTCTGCTGTCACGGGGGCGCAGGGGGGACCATTGCTGCACACAGGCGAGCCGCAAAAGGGCCAGGGCGGAAGCGGCAGTCTTGGAGAAGACCCTCCCTTGATTCCCTGCTCACCCTCAGCAGCGAAATATCTTCCATAATGAACACAGCCTGTGGAAAATGTGGGGACAGTAATGATTATAAGGCCCCCCCTACAGTGCTGGCTCTCTCCAAGAGCCACGTGCCCAGTACGGTCCTGGAACACTGAATTTCCCTGCGCCTGAGGCTACTCACCATTTTGGGGGTTTTGTGGCTCATGTGTGCTTGCCTAGGGTCAGCCAGTTAGTGATAGGTACGTGAATAATGGCTGTATTTTAAATCACTGAATCAGTGGTCTGCGTTTCGCAAAGAATGCTGCTTCTGTAAAATGTTGCGTTTTGGCTTCACAGAGATGACCTTGGGAGCCCAGCCTCCCTCTTTGTTATCGCTGGCTGAACGGCTGTGCAGAATTAGAAAGCGACCACGAAGAACTAAAGAGGACTTTCTGCGTGATGTTATGATGCACTCCGCGGCCGAAAAACAAGAATTGAAGGAGTGGCAGGACAGCGAGAAGAGGGACCGAAAGGAGAATGCGGCGCGCCAGAATGAAGCCACGGAGCGGCTCTTAAACGTTATGGAGCGCCAAGCGGACACGCTCCAGGTGCTATTAGCACAGCAAACCGAGCAGCTCTGCACCCGCCCTCCCCTGCAGCCACTGTCGCAAAACTCTTTGCCATGCGCCCCCCAGACACTGCCAACACACTCTTATCCACCTCCTGGCTCCAGTCTGTACCTGCTGCATTCCACCCCTGCCCAGTCACAGTCCAGCCCTGCGGACTCCCAGTGCCCACTGCACTCACACCCGTCCCTCTGCAGTTTAGCCCTGCTGAAATACAGTACCCGCTGTACTGTACTCCACAGGAGAAGGATGGATAGGATACCTGGACATACACAAACCTTTAACCGTTCCGGGACCCCACCTCTTCTTGGGACCCTCCCTTCCCCCTTCCCCTTCAGTGCTGATGTATGAGGTTTTTTTGTTTGTCTCTCGCCTCTGGTTGTCGTTGTTTATTAAAAGAATTATTTTGGTTTGAAAACAATCTTTATTATATGAATTGAAAGCAAACAGAGCCCTGCAAAGCAACAGGCAATTTTCTTAACCCTTCATAGTGCATTGTCTGCACCAATCACAATCACCTCCTAGCATTACAAGCACTGCACTCCCGAGCATAGCAACAAATATTAGTGGCTTTCAGTTTCAAATTGCTGCCTCAAGGCATCCTTGATCCTTATGGCCCCACACTGCACCCCTCTAATAGCGCTGCTCTCTGGCTGTTCAAATTCAGCCTCCAGGTGCTGAGCCTCAGTAGTCCAGCCCTGCGTGAAACTTTCACCCTTCCCTTCACAAATATTATGGAGCGTATAGCGCTGCTGTCAAGGTGTCCTGTAAATGGCTTCATAAGCCACGGCATTAAGGGGTAGGCAGGGTCTCTTAGGATCACAATGGGCATTTCAACTTCCCCTACGGTGATCTTCTGGTCCAGGAAGAAAGTCCTCACTTGCAGCTTCCTGAACAGGCCAGTGTTCCAAAAGATGTGTGCGTCATGTACATTTCCAGACCAGCCTGCGTTAATGTCCATGAAACGCCCACGGTGATCCACAAGCACCTGGAGAACCATTGAGAAATACCCCTTCTGATTAATGTACTCAGTGGCTAGATGGTCTGGTGCCAGAATTGGAATATGCGTCCCATCTATCACCCCTCCGCAGTTAGGGAAACCCATTTGTGCAAAGCCAGCCACAATGTCACGCACGTTGCCCAGAGTCACATTCTTTCGGAGCAGGATGCGATTAATGGCCCTGCACACTTCCGTCAACACGAGTCCAATGGTCGACTTTCCCACTCCGAACTGGTTAGCGACCGATTGGTAGCAGTCTGGAGTAGCAGCTTCCACAGTGCAATCGCCACGTGCTTCTTCTACGGCAGGGCAGCTCTCATTCTAGTGTCCTTGTGCCACAAGGCTGGGGAAAGCTCATCACACAGTCCCATGAATGTGGCTTTCCTCATCCGAAAGTTCTGCAGCCACCGCTCGTCATCCCAGATGTGCATGATGATGTGATCCCACCACTCAGCGCTTGTTTCCTGAGCCCAAAAGCGGCGTTCCACTGTGGTCAGCACCTCCGTGAATGCCACAAGCAATCTCGCGTCATAGCTACTATGCGTGGTGAGATCAACGTCGAACTGCTCTTGCCTTTGTAGTTTAAGGAATAACTTCACTGCCACTCATGACATGTTAGTGAGAGCGAGCAGCATATTGGTTAACAGCGCGGGATCCATTCCTGCAGACTGAAGAGGCAGAGCAGAGTGCGCAGTATACAAACCGTTGAAAGATGGTGCCAAATGCAGATGGAAGCACAGGGATTGCTGGGATGCGAAACACCCAGGATGCCCTGCAACCCCCTCCGCCTCCCCACAAGTCTTAGCGGCAGAAGAGGAAGAGATGCTCTGTGGGATAGCTGCCCAGAGTGCACCGCTCTGAATACTGCTGCAAGTGCCGCAAGTGTGAACATGCTAGTACGCAGGCAGCTGACAGTGTGAACACACAACAGCGGTTTCCCTTCTGCGCTCTCTGAGCGGCGCTGGAACTGCCAGCGCTGTAACTCTGCCAGTGTAGACATACCCTAATGCTATTTAAAGTCAGTTTGTTGTAAGCAGAATCATTTTAAAATTTCTATTTCATTAAATATTGTGACATGCGGACTGTAAACTGAAGGGGTTTAAAACAATAGAATAAAGCAGTGGTCTCCAACTTTTTTATGCACAAGATCACTTTTTGAATTTAAGATCAACCCAGGATCTACTCTGCCCCTTCCCCCTTCCCTCCGTCGCTCGCTCTCCCCGACCCTCACTCACTTTCACCGGGCTGGGGCAGGGGGTTGGGGTGCAGGAGGGGGTGCAGCTCTGGGCTGGGGCCGAGTGGTTCGGAGTGTGGGAGGGGGTTCCGGGCTGAACCTGGGGCAGAGGGTTGTGGTGCAGGAGAGGGTGAGGGGTGCAGGCTCCGGCTAGGAGGTGCTTACCACAGGTGGCTCCCGGTCAGCAGTGCAGCGCTGCCTGCCTGCCCTGGCCCCACGTTGCTCCCGAAAGCGGCTGGCTGCTGGCATGTCTATGTGGCCCCTGAAGGGGATGGGGGGACAGCAGGTCTCCATGCGCTGCCCGCACCCGCTAGCGCCTCCTCCGCAGCTCCCATTGGCCAGGAACCACAGGGATGATGCTGAGGGCGGGAGCAATGCACAGAGCCGCCTCACCGCGCCCCTGCAAGGGACTGCAGAGACGTGCCAGCAGTCAGCCGCTTCCGGGAGAGGCGTGGGGCCAGAGCAGGCAGCCTGCCTGAGCCCTGCTGCGCCACTGGACTTTTAGCAGCCCAGAGATCACAATCGACTGGCAGAGGCTCCAGGATCGACCAGTTCATTGTGATCGATGGGTTGGTGACCACTGGAATAAAGGATCATGAAAGACAGGATAAATTCATCACTCTTCCCACTAGAGGGCAGCATCCCCACAATAACAATACAGCTATTACAGTGTTATTCGTTAAAGAAAACTCTCCAAACATGCCAACAAGTAAACCAATAACTTTTAAGGTATTATCTTTAAACTAAAATAAGATTTAGGATAAATGTAAAGCTCATAAAAATGGTTCAAGAACCCAAGTGGTCACTCAGTAGTAGACAGCTTTAAAAAAAAAAAAAACAACCTACAATTAATCCTGTACTTCAAATATTCATATTTAAATATGAGTTTTTGAAAAAACTGAATAGAAATTGGCTCCAAGCCATTACCTGTGATCTAAACCCACTCTCAGGGCATTGGACAAGGTGAAATCCTGATTTCTGCAGTTTGGGCTCATTTCTTCTATCCAGAGATAGGAGTCCAGCAAGCATATAGACCATTAGAGACAAGAGCTTCCTTCAGAATTCCCCTCTTGACTTACCTCAGATGCACTCCAGACTAACCTGCTACTAAACATTTCTTCAGCTTATGGCTGAATTTCTCTAGGCAATTTCAGTTTCTCTTACAGCAGGGGTGGACAAACTTTTTGGCCCGAGGGCCACATCCCTGGGTGGGGAAATTGCATGCAGGGCCATGAATGTAGGGCTGGGGCAGGGTGGCGGGATAGAGTGCGAGGTGTGTGTGGGGGTGTGGTGTGCAGGAAGGTGCTCAGGGCAAGGGACTGGGGTGCAGGGTGCAGCAGAGGGCTCAGAGCAGGGGTGCAAGAGGTGTGGGCTCCGGCCTGGCGTTGCTTACTTTGAGCGACTCCGGGGTGGCAGCAGCGCACAGCGGGGCTAAGGCAGGCTCCCTGCCTGCCCTGGCCCCGCGCTGCTCCCGGAAGTGGCCAGCATGTCCAGCAGTGGCTCCTGGTTCCCCATTCCCGGCCAATGGGAACTGTGGGGAGCGGTGCCTGCAGGTGAGGGCAGTGCACGGAGCCCTCTGCCCCCCTCCCCCAGGGGCCGCAGGGATGTGGTACCGGATGTTTCCGGGAGCAGCGCAGGGCCAGGGCAGGCAGGGAGCCTGCCTTAGCCCCGCTGCGCCACGGGGCTGGCAATCCCGCGGGCCGGATTGAAAGCCCTGACGGGCCGGATCTGGCCCATGGGCCGTAGTTTGCCCTTCTCTGCCTTACAGAAAAGGGAAATTAAGCTGCATGATTCTGCCTGTTTTCCTATTTGGCCAATTTAAACTACTCAGATTAAAAAGACCTTTGTTGACTGTATCTGGATACAAATATAACAAAAAGTGTAGCTCTATCAGCCTTTATACATCTCAACCTGCATTTGTTGGTTCAACTATAATATATGGAGATATACCTATCTCATAGAACTGGAAGGGACCTTGAAAGGTCATCGAGTCCTGTCCCCTGCCTTCACTAGCAGGACCAAGTATTGATTTTGCCTCAGATCCCTAAATGGCCCCCTCAAGGATTGAACTCACAACCCTGGATTTAGCAGGCCAATGCTCAAACCACTGAGCTATCCCTCCCCCCAACTATGATTGATAGAGACTCACCAAATTTAGAAGGGCAAGAACATCATCTATAAGTTCTATCACCTGAAACAGTCTGCAAAAACAAGACAAAAAGCCATGAACCAACCTACTTATAAAAATAGGCATTGATAACATTATATCGTAAACACATTTCCAGTGTTCAGCAATTTATATAATAAACAGCGGTGGCAGCTAGCAATAACTATCTGTCTGACTGAAAAAACAAGTATCTGATGATCTGAAACATAAAAACATTTGTTTATTAAGAAAATAAAAATGCTAGATAAGGAAATCCAAATTCAATTGCTGAAGGGGTGGTTATTAGTGAATCATTGCTTTCTAATTTTTAAAGGGCAGTTGGGTCAGAAAGGAGACTATGTAAAATGGGCATTTTCTTACTCTACGGATGTTTCTTATGTCATTCTGAATCATATTTGTTTACTGAAATACATTTTCACTACTGCTGCAGAGCCAATACAGATGTGAAAAAGTGAGCTGAACTTTATTGACTCTCACATCAACAAAATTATTAACTGAGGCCGTAATCGTGCAAACATGTGAGTAACCCCACTGAAGTCAATGGATCTACTCATGTGCTTAAGTGGCCCTAAAACTCTGACTGTAGGGTCACAGTCTGTACTCATTTAAAACTCGTGAAATTCCACTGCAGACAACGGTGTTGCTCAAATGTGAACACAGGCAAATTTTCCCCAACAGAAACTTTGTTTACTGGTGATGCACGAACCAGAAAGAAGCCAGACTGATGTACATATTCCAAAATAAATTTGCAGGTGTGGCAGTTAGAATAAATGGTTTAATTTGCAAATAGAGCAAGGTTCATCTGGAAATCTTTGAGATCTCTGAATAGCATTTGAGTCATTTTTCAAAGTAGACCCAGATTATGAGGTTTTGTTAAATTCATCAGTTTCAGAATGTGCATGATCAGGGTAAGACGGTACAGCTCTGGGGTCCTAGGCTGGGGGCTGAAGTCTCTCTATTGTTGGTTCATGAGTGACTGGCAAAGGCATTCATGTAACTGCAGCTGGGTATGTCCCTGCCGGTGTAAATGTTTGTGCGAATGCCGGACCGGGAGGGAACCCAGGCTGCTGAGACAGGGCTCAACAGTACCCCAGTTCCAGATTGCACCCTGGAGAAGTCAGTCACCAAGATTTTATAGATCTCTATCATATCGCCCCTTAGTCTTCTCTTTTCCAAGCTGTAAAGTCCCAGTCTAATTAATATCTCCTCATACGGAAGCCGATCCATACCCCTAATCATTTTTGTTGCCCCTCTCTGCACCTTTTCCAATTCTAATATATCCTTTTTGAGATGGCGTGACCAGACTAGCAGGCAGTATTCAAGCTGTGGGTATATTACGGATTTATAGAGAGGCATTATGACATTTTCTGTCTTATTATCTATTACTTTCCCAATGGTTCCTAACATTGTTAGCTTTTTTGACTGCCACAAGACATTGTGCAGATGTTTTCAGAGAACTCTCCACAATGACTCCAAGATCTTTCTTGAGTGGTAACAGCTAATTATGTTTTTGTATGTACATGATTTTGTACGTACAGTCAGGATTGTGTTTTCCAGAGTGCATGACTTTGCATTTATCAACATTGACTTTCATCTGCCATTTTGTTGCCCAGTCACCCAGTTTTGTGAGATCACTTTGCCAGTCTGACCTGGGGGAAAATTCCTTCTGGACCCCAAATACGACAATCAGTTAGACCCTGGGCATGTGAGTGAGACCCATCAGCTAGACACCTGGGAAAGAATTCACTGCAGTAACCCAGAGACCTCCCCATCTCGTGTCCCATCTCTGGCTGTTGGGGATTTTTCCTACTAGCAGATGGGCCACATGCTACAACAGGCAACCTCATCAGACCATACAATCCCCTCCATAAAACTCAGTCTTGAATCCAGTTAGGTTTTTTGCCCCTACTGTTCCCCTTGGAAGGCTGTTCCAGAACTTCACTCCTCTGATGGTTAGAAACTTTTATCTAATTTCAAGCCTGAATTTGTTGATGGCCAGTTTATAGCCATTTGTTCTTGTACCAGCATTGGCCCTTAACTGAAATAACTCCTCTCCCTCTCTGATGTCTTTATAGAGAGCAATCATCTCTTCCGTCAGCCTTCATTTGGTTAGGCTAAACAAGCTAAGCCCCTTAAGTCTCCTCCGTAAGGTAGGTTCTCTATTCCTCTGATCATCCTAGTAGCCCTTCTCTGTACCCGTTCCAGTTTGAATTCATGTTTCTTAAACATGGGAGACCAAAATTGCCCAAAGCATTCCAGGTGAGGTCTCACCAGTGCCTGGTATAATGGTACTAACACTTCTCTGTCTCTACTGGAAATACCTCGCCTGACGTGTCCTAGGACTGCATAATCCTTTTTCACAGCCGCATCACAGTGGCAGCTCAGAGTCAGCCTGTGATCAATCAATACACTCAGGACTTTCTCCTCTTCTGTTGTTTCCAACTGGTACATTTCCAGCTTATAGCAAAAATTCTTGTTGTTAGTCCCTAAGTGCATGACCTTGCCCTTTGAACTATAAAATTTCATCCCATTTGGATTACTTCAGTTTTCAAAGTCATCCAAATCTTACTGTATGATATTCAGGTCCTCCTCCGTATTGGCAATACCTCCCAACTTTATGTAATCCACACATTTTAGTAGCACAATCCCACTTTATGTGCCAAGGTCAGTAATAAAAATGTTAAATAAGACTGGTTCCAAGACCGATCCCTGAGGAACTCCACTAGTAGACTCCCTCCAATTTGAAAGCTCACCTTTCAGTATTACCCACTGTAGTCTCCCCTTTAACCAGCACCTCACCCACCTTTTAATTCTCGTATTAATCCCCATATTCTCCAATTTAACTAATAATTTCTTGTGTGGAACTGTATCAAATGATTTATTGAAATCAGGAGATTAGATCTACTGCATTTCCTTTGTCTAAAAAATAAGTTATCTTCTCAAAAAAAGAGATGAGGTTGGTTTGGCGCAATCTACCTTTTGTAAAATTATTTTGTATTTTATCCCAATTATCATCTACTTCTATGTCCTTAACTATTTTCTCCTTCAAAATCTGTTCCAAGACCTTGCATCCATTCATCATGACTAGATTGAAATGGCTGGTTTAAATAAAGATATGGCATTGGAAAAAATGCCCAACCAAGCATTCTGTAGTTGCAGTCATTTTATAGGCAAAGTATTACAGATGAGCCATAGGAAATCAAATCTTGTTAAGTTTCTCTATTTGAAAGGGAAGATTTTAGCATCTCGTAATTTGAGAAATTAGATATTTATTCAACCCACGTTTTCTTCACCCACATAGTATTCATTTTGTAGCCTTCCTAAAAGATGATAATTTAAAGAGGTTTAGTAATAAGTTTTACTTCTTATACGCATTCAAAAAGTGCCAATTATGATGGTATCAAAGCCTCAGGTAAGACAAACTGCAGTTATTTCACTAAGCTAATATCACTAGAAAAACAAGCAGCTGAATCAAGTTATTTTCATTGCTACTTAGTTACTATACATATTTACAGCACGTCACTGAGAAATTAGGAAAAAGCCTCAGGGAAAAATAGGACAAAATGTAGTTATATTCCCCTCCCAATCTGTTCAAGCCTTGGGGAGAGGGGGAAAGAAAGGGGGTTATGGTTCTTCTTTATCTTGAGCAGTGCCAAATCAAAGAAAACTGGTTTTGTTTAGACAAAATTAGGAAATAAACTCCAGCTAACCTGCCCTCAGTTAGAAAAGAAGCTCAGATGGTTAGAGTGGAAGAGAGAAGAAAGAGAAGACAAGGGAAAGGCTTCCTCATCAATTTCCTTTTAACAAAGCATGCTGGGAAGGGGCACAGTCTGTACCCCCTATAAAATGCAGATTCACCAATCTCTCACTCAGTTTTAAAGAATATGCTGTTGGGGAAAGAAGTGATGTTGTATGCATTGGAAAGGACAAACGTAAGCTCTAGACCAATTCTGCTGTTTGAATTCCTCTAACTATATATGTTAGAAATTATATTCTTAATGGAACAACTTGAATATTTTACAGTCTACAAACCTAAAATAGCTTGACTTTAAAGATACAGTATTTATTTTCCTTTACTTTGCTGCTACTGTGGTGGGTCAGACCTGTTGGTGATATTGAACAAGGAATTTTTGTACCTTCTGCCAATATTATCTAAAAAAAATTCCCAAACATCTCTTATCTTATGGTTTCTGTAGCTTTAAAAACCATTACAAAAAGATGGCTTAATATCAAATATTTTAATCCTCTTTGACTATAATCAAAACATTCTATCAGGACGCTCAGGGCAAATTTCCAGAAAAACGTGACATAGCATCTCTGGTCACTCACTTCCACTAAACTAATCTTGCTTTAGCTTCCTAGAAAGAATTAGACAAAAAAATGTTCCCCCTTTTCATACCTTACATGTGCTGCCCAAGCCACTGTTACTATTAAAAAAGTCATCAGGTAGACTGCTATTTTCGTTAGTAGAAGCTGTTGAACACTTTCACCTAGTTTCTGAAATAAAATACAGTGTTATTAATAGAAAAAGCACATCATTGCAAAATATAGACGTGAGGAATGTTACTCTAAAATCGCTAGCAGTATCTGTAAACAAGTCATAGTTTCACAGTGCAGAATAAATTTTTGAGAACGTCTTGCCTGCTAAAATATAGATTTCTTCCAACTATTTCCATTTTCTGATTTATCATCCAGACAGTACCACAAAACAGAGTAGTGAGCTTATCAGACACTTGTAAGCCTTCTGGAATATCTGCTCCAATTACCTAGATGCCTGCATAAGATGTGCCAGGCTGTGGTATGCCAAATAAAAATAGGAACCATTGCTAAACAAACGTCTAGGGTTTTGGTACTGCTCACTTAAGGGGAAAGACAATCACTTGTGTTCACAGTTAAAGAAGCGTAACTATTAATCAAGCTGGCCTATTGTGTATCCTTCGTAAATTACTACACCTCTCTGTGCCTCCATTCCCACATCTATGAAAGGGGGACAATGATAATTATCTTCATAAAGCACTTTGAGTTTTACTGGTGAAAAGTGCTATACAAGAGTCTGGTATTATTACCTGTGCTAGGATGATCCTACATTGATTTAATGAAACGTATTTGTTAGCTGAATTGAAGATATCATTAGGGTTTTGGGGATTACTTAGATTACAGTTTCTGAGCGCAGTGAAATGGTTAAGAGCTATAGGAATGGTTTGTTTTACTGACATCTAACCTGTCATTCTACCATATTTTAATTTATAGGATTCGCTTTTTAAAAAACCCTGAAAGATAACTGTCTGGAAATCATCAAAATACAACACCAAAACCAAACTCAAGATTTACCAGAGCGGTGTACTTCCAACACTACTTTATAGTGCAGAATGCTGGGGAATGAGAAAATATGACATGTCCAAACTGTCTTTATTCCATACAACCTGCCTCAAAAAAATCCTCCATATCTTTTGACCCAGAACAATCTCAAACCAAGATCTATTGACACAGTGCAGCCAAGAGGATCTGAGCACCATCACTGCCAGGAGGAGTTGGAGATGGATCGGTCACGTGCTTCGGATGGAAACTGATTCCATCACCAGAGTAGCAATAAGATGGACACCTGAAGGCAAGCAAAAACACGGCACCCAAAAACAACATGGCGAAGAGCTGTGGAAGCTGAGCTAAAAAACCTGGGGCAGAGCTGGGGAACCATCAAAAGACTTGCCAGACACAGACAGGAGTGGAGGAGCTTCATCGCTGCCCTAAATGCCAGTGGCGTAATAGGAACATGATGATGATGAAAGATAACTAATAGGATGGATACATACTGATAAGCATCTCTCTGCTGTTATAAACTGTGTGTCTAACTTGGAACACAAGCTCTGCGTGGCAACGACTTGTCACTTTACTTGTTGCTATATCATCATGACCTCTGTGACATTGTGTGAAAAGGTATGGATTGATCCTTACATCCACCAATTTCTTAACTACTGTAGGCCCTTCAGCTTCACATACTGCCATAACTATTTCAGTAATCCTTATGGTCTCCATACACTAGGCACTGTATGGAGACATAGTGAGGCAGTCCCTGGCAGAGTTACAGTCTAAATAGATGAGATAAAGGGTAGGAAAGGAGACAGGCATGGAGGTGGAGTAACTTGCCCAAGGGCAGTAACAGAACTGAGAATAGGTTCTAGGTCTCCTGACTTCCTGCCTAATATCTGATTCACTAGACCATGATGGCTCTGGTCACTGTGACAGGACACTATTTCTGAGAGGTTTTGACCAGCAAATGTCCCTATTCAAAACTTTCCAAAGCTGGAATTTGGGGCAGGCATTCTTCAGAAGCCTCAGACATGTTTCCTTTCAGTGACTTGATTCCAGTATGTGAAGGAAGATGAAGTAAGGATGCAAGAGGCCAGAGGCCCCCAAACTGTCAAATGAGGACCCCAGAACCTGCTGGTCATGTATTGCTGGTTCCTCTACCTTATTTCCTACTGTTAACATATATTTAGCCAGTTAAGTTATTTAATGCAACTTCAATAGAAGTAATTTGCTGCAGTTGCCTAAGGAATATAGTGTGGCTGAGTGGGAAGGAAAGTGTCATAAGACAATCTTTAGTAAAATATGGTTCTTGCTATAAAAGTTTGACGATGCTGACACTACACAGTTCTATCTAGAAGGTCTGTTTTCATTATGGTTCAATTTTGAGCTTTCTAATCTAAAGACAATAAAATGCTAAATATGTCTTTACAACCTGAACTGCTAGGCCTCATTTGCTCACTGCTGTGTACAGGAGAACAGAAAACCAGACCATCTGATGTAAGGGCAAATTATTTCCTAAACCAAGGAAATGTTAATTAACAACCTAAACCCTAGTATTCAAAGTCCAAGAACTGATTTACCAGCTATATCTCTACTTCACCAAAAAACTAAAACTTGATTTCCTTCTACTTACACTTATGGCCAAATATTGCTCTTAGTTACAATTCTGTAAATCTGGCAAAACTCCGCTGACTTAATAGTTTATTGATATTCACATCAGTGAAGGAGAGGAATTTGGGCCTGTTGATCTACAGCTGACTTCTGTAATCCGGGAGCCTTAAAATTCTTCCTGTCTTGAAGGATAGTACCTTCCTGGAGGAGGCTCATCCCTTGGGAATGTTAAGGCTTTACAATTGCAGTATTTCCTTTTCCAGCCACTTTTGCATCTGCCTCTATTGATTAAGCCTGAGTCCATTTTTTCTGCATTAGTAGCTATCCTATTCTGTTACTCTGCATTCCCATTATTTTACATAATTTAATGTCTTTAACCCATCCTTTTGATAAACATACACTTGTATTCTTTCCCTTTCTTTTAAGTGGTGAGTTCTATAGCTAACTTTACTAACACCTCTAGCAAACAAAATACCCTTTGACACATTAGTTGCCCTGTCATGTGCTTTCTCATCAATGGCCCTGTCCTTCTTGTAATGGGCCTAATCCTGAACATGCTGAATTCAATGGCAACCCAACCCTGAGCTCAATGGGTACAGAATCAAACTCTCTGACAGGCACTGCACTTTACCTTGGGACGTCAGCGTCAGAATCCCTTCCATTAAATTATCTTAACTTATATGGAAAGAACATAGTTGACCTTTTCTTTAATGCAAATACATCTTGCAGATCTTCTTAACGAATGTATGACTTTAGAGTGAATTTCTTATCTGAAAAATCATCTTTACATCAATAATTATTTATATTTAGCCTTAAGTTTTTTTTCTGACTAGGCATCTAATGGTTAGGTACCAATCTACTTGCATTATCTTACCTCAGAGAACCTATTTCTTGGCTTAAAGCTCCGTGCAGACACAAGGGTCTGCTTGCACTGATCTAATTGCAGGCTAAAGAAAGATCTAACTCAAGATATCACTTAATAAACGTTAAGCTTAACTTTGTTTTGCTGTCATAACTTGTTTCATCCCAAAAACAGATTTGTACAAAAGGGGGACATTAACTGACAATTTTGTACAACCAATATTGGAGATAATTGGAGGTATAGTATGGTGAAAAGTACAAGCCTACTGGATAGAAATTATTTCATCTCAAAAGTATTACAAAAGGATGTGTGCTTAGACTATTTGTTAACTGCAGTCCTTAGATATGCTGCAATATGCTTTTTATACGAAGCACCTTATCCTACCAACACTCATGCAGATACATAACTCTGCTCATGCGACTGGTCACATTGATATTAATGGGACTAATCACAAGTGAAGTTACACACATATTTAAAGGATAAGGGGTTATTTTTATAGATGTCTCCATTAGCAAAACATGGAAGAGCATGCATTTTGAAATACAGATCCTCCTATTCTAGCCCAATGGAGGGTACCTGAGAAGTAACTCCACCAGGGAAAGCTTTTTACACTATAATCATGGGCAATACTCCCTGCTTGCTCTCTACAGGGAAAATGAGGGACAACACTAATTTGGTACCCTATTTTGAACTATACTAAGGTTCAATCCCCCAAGCGCTTACTACTAGATTTTAAGGCTTCGTGCTGTGAAACTTGCCAATGATTTCAGCAGGACTACTCCTGGTATGAAGTACTGTGCCTAGAAATAAATGTTTGTATGAAAGAGCTTCAACTCCACCATACAATAAATGAATATGCTAGCCAGAGTGGCTTAGGTGGAAGTTTATATCCTCAACTAAAGAGCATAGAAATAAAGACATTTCTATGAACCTTCATATGTGCTACCTAAATAGTCTAATACTGAACGTCTTTGATTTCCTACTTTTTTTTTTTACACCATGTGTCTTTGGTATATATTTAACTAAATTTACCACGTTAGTATTGTATTTTCTTTAGCCTCTTCTATTTCTTTCGAAATTATTTTGATTTGTAAGGATAAGGCCTTTTCCTGTAGCCATATTGTAAGGCCTAAGGCCTTTGTTTGCAGCCATATTAGGAGGGCAGCAGCCATGAGCTAAGCAGCAAAAAGCCACATCCTCACATTCCATCTAAATTACATTAAAACAATGTAATATCGGACTATTAAGAAGGCGATCCTGTCCTAATAGTACCCGCCATCACCAGATAAAGAAACGGATCTTAAGATGGTTAAAGAAAACTTAGTTTGATAGCATTCTGTCTGGCAAGAAATTACTTATCAATAGTTGTGGTTGTGAAATCCTCATTTCTCTACTGTTTTGTCTTTATGGTCCCCACTTCTCTATTCTTTGTCTGTATGATCTCTGATTCTTTGATTGTTTCTGTCTGTTAAATAATTAATTTTGCTAGGTGTAAATCAATTAAGGTGGTGGGCTAGGATTGGTTAGAGAATTTTGTTACAATATGTTAGGACTGGTTAGTAAAATTTGAGTAAAACGATTAAGGTATAACTAAGCAGGACTCAAGTTTCACTATATAAACTGGGGTCCAAAAGGAAGTTCTTGGGAACCAACTCCAGGACACAGCCCCAAGATCAGCTGCTAGACCTTAACACCGTGCCAACCATACCATGCAGAAACTGGAGTCCCCCCGATGACCTGATCCTGATTGGCCATCAAGAAAGTTTATCTGCCTTATTGGAAGTGGTGAGCATTGTATGTTTAGTGTGTGCATTCTGTTTTGGAAATATTCATAAATAGAGGTTAAGTTGGATATTACTGTGTAAGGCTCTTTCACTGGTAAAAGACCCCGCAAACCCGCAGAGTGTAAGGTTATGCCCTGAGCCCACACAAGGGTAAGTGCCTAAATTAACAGGGTTACGCCTGAACCCTAGGAACTGGGTAAAGGTGGGTGCCCATAGATTGTGTGAGTAACAGAGAATTTTGTGCAGGTAACAGATTACATTAACCATTAAAGTGATTAATAATTTTGGGGAAAATAAATAGCTTCTAAAATATCTTCCAACTTCCATTATGCAGGCAGATTCTCCATCTCTTAATGTCTTCAAATCAAGACTGGATGTCTTTCTGGAAGATGTTATAGTCAGACAAGTTATTGGGCTCAATACAGAGGTAAAGTGAAATTCTGTGGCCTGTGTTATACAGGAGGCCAGACTAGATAATCTAATGGTTTTTTCTGACCTTGAAATATACTAATCTATAAAGCAATCATGTTTTTCTCTAATGAACCAAGTCTTTAGTACTTCAGTCCCTTCAGCTCCAGTTCAATAGTTCACCCATTAGAGAATGAATTACTGGTTTCATTTTTATTTACGGTTTTGTAACATCTTAACTGGAAAAAAACCCTGAACCTGGAAGTAAAATTGCAATGTCATCCTAATACTCACAGAGACAGAATAAACATGTAACAAAATACTAAATATACGATACCTGATCTGGATGTATCTTTGTGTGGGCCACAGGCAAAATCTGAAATAAGAAAATCACATTATTGGATGGAATATATAAGCCTCTCATTCTACTCTACTAGAAAATGAGCTTCATCGTACCAAAAAATATTTAAAATGACAGACAGATGTTCATATGAAATGATATAATGACTTGCAAGATGAGTGATTTGCTGACTGCTGATGGAATACACATTTATTTCCTGCAAAGTAGGGATAAAGCTCACTTGTCTTGATAAAGCAACTTTTACTTGAATTTGTTGATGTGAAAAACATTTGCATAACTTTTAAGTTGCTGGATTTAATTCCAATACTTCAGGTTTCAATGAAGTCTCATTATCTGTCTCACTAAAAGTAGTAAGGTTTTAAATGAATGTGATGTCTAAGGCATTTAAATTGCAATTAAAATTCAAGGTGGGTCCTAGATACTGTCATTATTTTAACCAATCCTACTTCCAGTGAAATGTAAAACATTTTGTATTAATACAAACTTTTTTTTTAAAATTAAAACTAAATACCACAGCACTTTAAATCCAAATGCCTGTAAGCACTATTGGCATTTAAAAATTCCAATATTGGTATTAATATTGCAACACCATGAACTGACCTGCTGTGTTGCTTTCCATCTCTAACAGAAAGACTATAATACAAAAAGTTGAAAGTTATTTGTATTATAGTGGCACCTAATCACCATTCTCATAAAGAAGTACTGTAATGGAAAACAATAGTCTGGGTTCACAAAATGAGAAAAGAAGGCATTTACTTAATTCTGTTGCTCTAATCTAATGGGAGCAACAGTTTTTAAAGCAAAGTAAAATTGACTATTTGGTCTTTTCTCTAGACTGCCCCATTAACCTTACTGGGAGTCAGAAGCAAAGCCAGATAAGAATGTACTCCTTTGTATATACATGTACTGTACCCTGTATACGTTTCTGACCAATAACTTCCCTTTCTCTAAGACTAATACTGCCATCTCTTTAAGGTGTACAACTGTACATGCAGAATTCTAATTTCTCTGCTTTTCCCCAGGAACATTGGATGTCTATGCACTGGACCATGCTAGATAACACTTTGCACATATACGGGGCTTTTATCTTCAAAGTTCTGTACAGACATCATCCATTATGTACAGTCTGTCTTCCCTAGCACTGTGATACCTGGGCACCTTGGCTAAGCAGTGTCCTGCAGGGATTTTGAAAAGAAGCTGAACCAACCAAGTGACAATTGACCATTGACCAACAAATGATGGGTAAGCTTGGGCTACTGGAGATTACATATTTTCCTAACTGTATTACGCATGTATATGTAACTTATATGGTGTCTCTCCCTCACTCCTATTGCCTTAAAATGTAATCACTTCGGGGCAGAGACCGTGGCTGCCTGTATATCTGAACAGCACTCAGCACAATGGGGCTCCAATCCTGACAGCAGCCTCTGGGTGCTAATGCAATAAAAATAATACATTGGGAAGAGCTTGGGGCCTCTTTTTGCTCTACACCCACACCTGGACAGTTGCTTAAATAGGGACACTATTCAAAATGGGTTTGCTCTGAAGCTGCTCCTTCTTAGAGAACAATGGAGAGGGTGAAAGGCAGGTGGTTGGGGAGGGATAAGGGATGGGGACTCAAGGTGGAGTGGGGATAGGTAAGAGCGTGAGGGGGCAGTGAAACAGGTCCAAGGGGGTGAGGCCAAATAAGAGAGAGGATTCCAGGAGATAGGGGCTCAAAGGGGAGCGAAGGAGTGGGGGCAAAGAGAAGGGGGCGAGGGTAGTCTGCAGGGGTGGGGCAAAGGGGGCAGATGCTGGAGGTACTTGGGGCAGCGGCACTCTGGGAGAAGGGGCAGAGGAGTCAGGTAGCGGGGACACTCTGGGGGTGTGGAGTAGGGGCTGGTGCTAGGGCACTTCGTGGGCAAGGTGGAGGGAGCACTCGGGACAGTCTCCGGGAGACGGGGCAGAGGGAGGTGGAGATGGGGGCACTCAGGGGGGTGGGTGAACTCCTAGAGAGGACAGAGGGGGCGGGGCACTCCAGAGGGTGGGGGGCAGGGGCACTCCAAGAGGGGGGATCGGGGGTCGCTCTAGGAGGGCGGGCGGCGGGAGGGGGGTGTCGGGACGGGGGTCACTCTAGGAGGGCGGGCGGGCGGGCGGGCGGCGGGAGGGGGGACCCGGCCGGGGGTCGCTCTCGGAGGGCGGGCGGCGGCGGGAGGGGGCTCCCCCAGGGCAGGGCTCGGCGCCGCGCGGGCCCCGGCCGCACTCACGCACCATGACGGTGGCGATGATGGAGAGCAGCGCGTCGCTATAGGCCAGGAGCCGGTGCGAGGCCTGGGTGCTGCCCAGCTCCCCGCTGTGCCGCGGGGGGCCCGGGGCCGCCTCCCCCTCCGCCTGGGGCCGTGGCGCGGACATGTGGGTCCCGGGCGGAGCCGCGTCCTGCCGCCACCGGGAGAGGGGAGGAGTGGGGGGAGGGGAGTGATATAAGCCCGGCCCCTAACGGCGGCGTGACACACACCCCCTCCCGCGGGCCAGGCGCAGAGCGCGGGCAAGGGAAGGGGCGAGAGAGCCGCTCAGAGCTGGGGGTGAGGGTGGGTACAGGCAGAGCTGGGTCTCGGGGGGGGGGGGTCTCGGGGGGGGGGGGGGGGCGGTACAGGCAGAGCTGGGTCTCTGGGGGTGCGTGAGGAGAGCTCTAGTTCCTAGGGGTCAGGAGACAGAGCAAGCAAGGCCTGGTGAGAAGGGGGACAGGTTATAAGTGAACCCTGTTGCATAGAACAGCGAGACAGCCAGGGGGAGCAGTGTGTCTGGGAGTTTTTGTTGTTTTTTTGCTTCCTGCGTGCTCAAAAATTTTTTACTGATAGGGGTGCATGATCAAAAAAGTTTGGAGACCACTGCTCTAGGGAAGAGGGCTGGGAAAGTAGCCAGGGATGGGCTGTGTCCAGAGGCCTAGAAAAGGCCAGAGACTAGAAATGAACCAAGATGCAGCTGGGACTCTCACCTTGAGGAGTGTCTCCTTCAGCAGTAAAGCAGTAGTTTCTTAACATTATGTCAGAAATAAGAAGTCATGCATATAACAAGCTTAGTGAATAGTGTATCCTTATATATTATCTTTATATACGGATATATATATATAAAGATGATGAAACTATCCAGTGTTCCCTTTGTTGCATCTTTCCCATTGTTCCCCTTGTTGCATCCTTCTTTTAAATTAGAATGTCAACTCTGCTTTGTACAGTGTGCAGTAGGGCCCAGTCCTGACTGGGGGTCTTTGGGATGGCCATAATACTGGTAATATATTTAAACTTTTTGTTATGGTGTGCTGGAGTAGAATTTTTATAATTGGATGAGTTGCTGGCAGAGGCGTAGCGAGCGCCCTCCGACCGGAGGGGGCCCCGCAAGGAAGGGGGCCCCTAAAAGTGGCAAAATAAATACCGCATTCCAGTTTCTGCATTGTAAGGGGCCCCGCCCGGACATATGTTCAGAGGGGGCCACCGTTCGGAGGGGGCCACGTTCTTTGTTGCTACGGCCCTGGTTGCTGGGTACTATGAGACTTGTTCATATGGTGTTGCAGGTTTATGTAAATGGCCGTAGCTCTTGTAAGCTTGTGTTTAACTCTTGTGTAGCAAGTAATATGTGGCTCTTTGTAGTGAAAAATTATATGTTAGTGTTCTACAAGACTGGAACGTGGTCACTTGAATAAAATTATAAGCTGTTTTTAAACTATAAATATATATTTCTGCAAATTTTATGCCTCAGAATTGAGGCTGGGGTAGCGTAAGCTGAGTAGAATGAAATACAAATACTATCTAAAGGCTACTGCTATCTATTTTGGGGAGAAGTTGAAAACTGGGTTTATGTTTGGGGAGATAGCTTCAACCATAAGTATGGAATAGTTCTAATCTGAGAAATGAGAGTATAAAAAGCTGCATTTTCACTGCTGCCTCTGTGGATTCATTCAGAACTATTCTATTTAATGCACATAAGATCAGACTACTTTTTACTCCTGCAGAACACAGTTCTAGCAAAATGAAGTGGTTGGTTTATCAGCAGAGTTAAATTCTGTAAGCACCGTTGCCTGTGCAATCACACTATCTTCATTATTTCTTTGCCGCCCCACTTAAAGCTATAGGTTACACAGGTATTATTGAAGGCAACATTTTCTCTGCAGAATCTGTTGCTGGTGGTGATGGATGAAGAAAATAATCTTTCACTTCATTAGACTGAGCTTGAAGAGCTGAATTGGAGAACAGGTGTCAACTGAGCTAATGTGACATGGAAGTTACTGAGACAAACATAGAATAGGGTTGCCAGGTGTCTGGTTTTCGACCGGAACGCCCGGTCGAAAAAGGACCCTGGTGGCGCCGGTCAGGACCGCCGACCGGGCCGTTAAAAGTCCGGTCAGCGGTGCTGCAGGGCTAAGGCAGGTTAGTCCCTACCTGTCCTGGCACCGTGCTGCAGCCGGAACCGGCCAGCTGGTCCAGCTCCTAGGCTGGGGGGCCATGGGGTTCAGCGCACTGCCCAAGCACTGGCTGCGCACTCCCATTGGCTGAGAACTGTGGCCAATGGGAGCGTCGGGGGAGGTGCCTGCGGGCGAGAGCAGCACGTGGAGTCTTCTTCCTCCCCACCCCCCGGCACCTAAGAGCCGGACCTGCTAGCCAGTTCTGGGGCACAGCACAGTGCCAAGACAGGCAGGGAGTCGCCTGAGGTAAGCCTGCACTCCAAGCCCCAACTCCCAGCCCTGAGCCCCCCCAAACCCAGAACCCCCTCCTGCATCCCAAACCCCTCATCCTCACCCCCAGTCCAGAGCCCGTGCCCCCCTCCCACACCCCAACTCTGCACCTCAACCTGCAGTCCCCTCCCACACTCTGAATCCCTCACCCCCACCCCCAGGCTGGAGCATCCTCCTGCACCCCAAACCCTCAGCCCCACCCCAGAGCCCGCACCCCCAGCCAGAGCCCTCACCTGCTCCTGCACCCCAACCCCAATTTTCTGAGCATTCATGTCCCGCCATAAAATTTCTATTCCCAGATGTGGCCCTCGGGCCAAAAAGTTTGTTCACCCCCTCCTGCACCCCAACTCCCTGCCCCAGCCCAGAGCCTCCTTCTGCACCCTGAACCCCTCATTTCTGGCCCCACCCTGGAGCCCTCACCCCTTCCTGCACTCTAGCCCCCTGCCCCAGCCCAGTGAAAGTGAGTGAACATGGGGGAGAGCGAGCCACTGAGTGAGGGGGAATGTAGAGAGTGGGGGTGGGGCCTTGGGCAAGGGGCAGGGAAGGGCGGGTCTTGGGAAGGGGTGGGGTGAGGATGTTTGGTTTTGTGTTAAGAGAAAGTTGCCAACCCTAACAGAGAACCATTTCTACAGTAATGTCTCAGAATAGGTCCTTCCTTCCAACAAGTGTAAATGTCTGCTGCTGTCCAGCACTCCCTCTTGTGGCCAGGCAGGGACAGTGCCTCAGTGCCTGCTTGGTTTTTTCCCAATTACTCAGACCACATTACTTCAGACAAAATACCTCCTTTGGGAGGTCTGGTTTACTAGCTCTTTTTACGGAGCACAAACAACTTTTTTAGTATCCTGAGTTCACTCCCGCTCTGGGTCCATAAAAGAGGCCAAGTAGGCTTCCTTTCCCCATGTTCATGAGACCCTAGCCCTCCTCCCACAGCTGGGCTATACTTCAGCCTGTCCCTTCCTCTCCTGAAACCAGGAATCCCCATCTCTCCTCCTGGGAGCTGGGTGTAATTCAAGTCAACTGTAGGGCCTCAGCCAGCTTCTCCTCCCATTGACTCTTTTCTCCCAGTCAATCCTTTTGCTTTCAGACTAGAAGGATTCAGCAAGCAGACTTTCTCCTGCTATTTTCTCCACTACTATGAGGGAGGAGGCAGTATATATGCTGGTCCCCTTCCAAATGCTCATCCCAATTGGCTGGGACACAGGGGGGACTTAGGTACATCAGGCATCCCAACCCATTGAAGAACCACGCCCCAGGACAGGGGTGGATTGAATGACCCCCTAGGCTCTCCTACCCTTAAGGGAACAGACTACCCCATCACACATGGAAAATAGAGGAGAGAGGAACTGTGGCAAAGATTCAATTACATTTGTTTTTTTTTTTTATAAAGTGCTCTTGGGCTGAGCTCTTAAATGATGTGATAAATATTGGCAGAATATGCCTGACTTGAGCTGGAACAGATGCAGGCCTCTGGACTGGAGCTGAAAATGTAATTGTTGAAGACAAAAAAGGGCCTTTTGGTTTGGTGTTGGTATAGCTGCAGTGTGTAGCTACATCTAAAATTAACATTGCTGAATTGTTTCCAAGCTAAAAGGTCTGCCAGTTGCTTATATAACACACAAACCTTCACCTATCAAAATACTGCTTTTTTGGGACTGGTCCCCAGATTGAAAGTATTTTTTTTTTTTTTTTTTTAAAGCTTGAGCAAGAAAAAGTTCAGCTGTTCTTCATCAGGAAAAAGGGATGGGGGAAGATCTTGCTATTAAGCAAAATATTTTTTTTTAAAAATCACCTGGTTGCAGATGTCTTGTGGTATGGTGACAATCCACTTGGATTTCTGTAATTTATAATACTTTCAACATACTCAACACATACACTGGCTTTTAATCATAAGGTAGCAGGAATGTACTAGTAATAATTTCCCAGTGCTGTATTAATGCAGTGTATGTGTCCATAGGAGAAGCAGTGGAGTATGACCTCAAGGTGTGTATGGAATGAGGTAAAGCTTCATGAAACGGAGTGTTTCATAATGTGTATTTACAAAGTTTTGAGTTCTTCACTATGTAAACATTTCTTTACCTATTTGCATGCAATGCTATCTTGACAAGGCTGATTCCCCACTCTGGCACTTTCAGTGCAGAAGGTGGGGGGCCCTCAAGGATTCTAAAAATGAATACTGGCCACTCTAGGCTGGTATTAAACTCCCCAGGTTACCGCTTTTCTCTGACCTTGGATGATAGATGCTGCTACCACCCAAATGCAAAAAAAAAAATAAAAACCCTTTGGACCCAGGAAGGCAAACTTGGGAATTTCTCCCTGTGGGATACCATCAAGTCCTTTCACCCCCCTTCCAGGGAAGAGCTGAGAAAGAAAACAAAGGAAATCAGCTATTGCCACCACCTAATTAAACAACATATGCACAAACCTTTTAGGACACAAATAACCCAATCCTGTTCTTAAAAAAGGTAAATTTTATTAAAAAAACAAAAAGAAAGAAAATACATCTGGAACTTAGGCTATTGCTAGATTTAGAAAGAGCAAATATAATAAAGCATCAAGAATGGTTTTCTTGAGGTCTAGCTTAAAGGTTACAAGGAAAACAAAAGCATTTGGGGGTTAGCACAGAGGAGTCCACAAACCTTATAGAAATAAAAGAGATAAACCTAATCGCGTCTTTCTAGACATTTCATGATCTACTTACATATCTGGGGTTTCAAATTGAGTAGTTTTTAGGTATGATCTGGTGATCTTTCATACCTGGTTCACAGCTTTTTACAGCATAGTTTTTGCTCTGTCCCCTCCCTCTGGAGAACAGCAACAGAAAAACAAAGGGAAAGGTTTTTTTTCCCCAAATTTAAAAAAGTTCTGTCCCTCCCATTGGCTCTTTTGGTCAGATGCCCACTCCCTTCCTTTTACCTATGGGCTTTTTTAATCCTTTACAGGTAAAGCACGTAGAGAACAGCTACTAACAGGGATTTTGTAGATGGCTGTCTGTCCATAAAAGGGAGCTCCTCTCCCCCCACCCCCATTTATCACATATAAGTATTTAAACTGACTGGTTTAAATTCATAACCTGAACCCAAGCTAAGGCCCTAATAGTGCAAATGCTAACACACAGAATAGGTCTGTTGCAGTGAGGAGGTGCTAAGTGGCGCTGCCTCCCCAGTTGTCTCTCTCTGCCTCTCCAGACAAAAATCCCAGTAATGAAAAGGGGGCTCAGAAAAACCCTGCAGTTCCTTCTTAGCACAGGGAGCTGTGATGCCTCTTCTGCTTTTAGCACTGATAGCAGCTTCCTCTGCTGCTCCCCCTGTTGGCTGTACATACCTCAGCGGTATTTCCAGCCTAGCAAAGAGGTCTATGGTATGCTTGCGGGGAAGATTGCATTGGAGGAAAGAGACCTCCCATGAGAATGGAGAGGCCTCATTATAAAGAATGTAGGGACATCACCTCACCTCAAAGTAGGGAAGAAGAATAGGGACAGAGTCTGGGAGAATTGTAAAGATTCTCAGAGGAGAAAACAGGGTGGTGAGAGACTCAAGCCAATGGGGTAGGTGATCGATCAATCAAAGGGAGGGAAAAGGAATGAGGGCAAAGACACTCAAATTGGGGAGAGGATGTTAGCATGGACCCTTCAACACGTGTCTGGTATTTGCCAAATCTTGTGTTAAAATGCGAAGTGATAAGCTACAATGTCTTAATTTTAAATCCAGGATACTGGCATCTTTCAAAACTTTCTGGGCATGAACCCCAGACCTTTTTTTGGCCTCTTCAGAGTTTCCTGTACTTCTCCACCTTTGGATTGGCTGGCTATGGGCCTGCATGTAAGTAACTTATGTGAGTAGCCTAACTGAGGTCAATAGGAGCACTCTTACCTGTTAACTTATGTGTGTGTGTGTGTGTTTGCTGAATTGGGGCTAAGATCTTACTTTCTTGGGGACTAAGAAATATTTCAGATTCACAGAGTTTAAGGCCAGAAGAGACTATTCGCTCATCTAGTCTTATCTCCTATATATCACAGGCCATTAATTTTCATCCAGTTACCCCTGTACTGAGTGCAATAACTTGTGTTTGACTAGATCATATCTTCCAGAAAGGCTTCCAGTCTTGATTTGAAGACCTTGAGAAATGAAGAAACCACCACCTCCATTAGCTGGTGGTCCCAATGGTTAAATACCCTGACTGTTAAAAATGTGTGTCTAATTTCTGATCTGAATTTGTCTGGCTTCAGCTTCCAGCCACTGGTTTTTGTTATACCCTTTTCCACTAGATTAGAGCCTTTTAATACCTGGAATTTTCTCCCTGTGAAGATACTTACCCCCTGTAATTAAGTCAATTTAGTTTTTATGGTAAGCTAAACAGATTGGGCTCTTGAAGAATCTGTCTACAGTGCAATTAAAAACTCATGGCTGGCCCTTGCCCCCCGACGCAAGCTCACGGGGCTTGGACTAAGGGGCTATTTAATTGCGGTATAGGCATTTGGGCTTGGGCTAGACTCCCGCCAATAGGACCCCGCAACGGGGGAGTGTCCCAGAGCTCGGGCTGCCCCTGAAGCCTGAATGTCTACACACAATTAAACAACCCTTTAGCGTGAGCCCAAGTCAGCAGGCACGGGCCAGCTGAGAGTTTTTGTGAGTTTTCTGTACCCTCTCAATTTTTTCAACTTCTCAGACTACCAATCCTCTATTCCTTTCACACTCAAAACTTCCAGTGATGTCTCTGAATTCTGTGTAGAGGAAGATTAATGTGTCCGTTCATACTTAGTAAGAAATAAAAGTACATAGGAACTAACTTTTCTCAAAATAGTGCCTGGGTATTTTTAGTTTGCATCATTGTCTTCCCTCTCTTACTTGGTACTTTGTTTAAAAATACAGTAAAGCAATACATTAAATGAGTTAATAATTTTCAGAAAGGCTCTATAAAATTCATTGATGTTGGTTGAAAGTCCTTTTATTGCTCTAGATCACATAACCTTTTGAGCAATCACTGCTCTACAAATATTGCCCAAATGTCTGAGCACTAGGTTCCTTCAGCACAGGGCACTGAAAGCTTTTCCTCTTCAGCAAATTAGATGGGGCAGGCAGACATTGCCAAACTGATACCAGGGGCCTGTGCACTACATGCAGTTGCTGGTGGTCTGTGACGAGCTGACTGCTCATATGGCTGTGGCTTCTAACCTAAGGCTTGTTTTCACTGCAGAGCTAACCTGAGTTATAATTGAAGTGTTGAGTGTGGTGGTACTTTAACATAGAATCATAGAAGATTAGGGTTGGAAGAGACCTCAGGAGGTCATCTAGTCCAACCCCCTGCTCAAAGCAGGACCAACACCAACTAAATCATCCCAGACAGGGCTTTGTCAAACCGGGCCTTAAAAACCTCTAAGGATGGAGATTCCACCACCTCCCTAGGTAACCCATTCCAGTGCTTCACCACCCTCCTAGTGAAATAGTTTTTCCTAATAGCCAACGTAGACCTCCCACACTGCAACTTGAGACCATTGCTCCTTGTTCTGTCATCTGCCACCACTGAGAACAGCAGAGCTCCATCCTCTTTGGAACCCCCCTTCAGGTAGTTGAAGGCTGCTATCAAATCCCCGCCTCACGCTTCTCTTCTGCAGAATAAATAAGCCCAGTTCCCTCAGCCTCTCCTCATAAGTCATGTACCCCAGCCTCCTAATCATTTTCATTGCCCTCTGCTGGACTCTCTCCAATTTGTCCACATTCTTTCTGTAGTGGGGGCCCAAATCTGGACGCAGTACTCCAGATATGGCCTCACCAGTGCCGAACAGAGGGGAATAATCACTTTCCTCAAGCTGCTGGCAATGTTCCTACTAATGCAGCCCAATATACTGTTAGCCTTCTTGGCAACAAGGGCACACTGTTGACTCATATCCAGTTTCTTGTCCACTGTAACCCCCAGGTCCTTTTCTGCAGAACTGCCACTTAGCCAGTCAGTCCCTAGCCTCTAGCACTGCATGGGATTCTTCCGTCCTAAGTGCAGGACTCTGCACTTGTCCTTGTTGAACCTCATCAGATTTCTTTTGGCCCAATCCTCCAATTTTTCTAGGTCCCTTTGGACCCTATCCCTGCCCTCCAGCATATCTACCTCTCCCTCCAGCTTAGTGTCATCCACAAACTTGCTGAGGGTGCAATCCATTCCATCATCCAGATCATTAATGAAGATGTTGAACAAAACCGGCCCCAGGACCCACCCCTGGGGCACTCTGCTTGATACCGGCTGCAAACTAGACATCGAGCTGCTGATCACTACCTGTTGAGCCTGTCAATCTAGCCAGCTTTCTATCCACCTTATAGTCCATTCATCCAATTCATACTTCTTTAACTTGCTAGCAAGAATACTGTGGGAGACAGTATCAAAAGCTTTGCTAAAGTCAAGGTATATCATGTCCACCGCTTTCCCCATATCCACAGAGCCAGTTATCTCCTCATAGAAGGCAATCAGGTTGGTCAGGCATGACTTGCCCTTGGTGAATCCATGTTGACTGTTCCTGATCACCTTCCTCTCCTCTAAGGGTATGTCCACACTACGAGAGTAGTTCGATTTTAGTTAAATCGAATATGTGCAATCGATATTAGAAAGTCGAACGTGTGTGTCTACACTAAGGACAGTAATTCGACTTTGTCAGTCCACACTACCAGGGAAAGCGTCGACATTGGAAGCAGTGCACTGTGGGCAGCTATCCCACAGTTCCCGCAGTCCCCGCTGCCCATTGGAATTCTGGGTCGAGCCCCCAATGCCTTCTGGGTAAAAAAATGTGGCGAGGGTGCTTTTGGGTAACTGTCGTCATCCGTCAATCACTAACGCCCTCCCTCCCTCCCTGAAAGAGCCGTCGGGAAATCAGTTCGCGCACTTTTTGATCAGTGACAGCGCGGACGCCACAGCACTGCGATCATGGATCCCGCTGTGACCATCGCTGCAGTTGTGGCCGTTCTCAACGCCTCGCACCTTATCATACACCTTTCCCAGAGGCAGATGCAGAGAAATCAGGCGAGGAGGCTACGGCAGCGGAGTGAGGGCCTGAAGTCGGAGAGTAGCACAGAGCTGTCAGAAACCACGACACCCAGCGCCGAGGACATCACGTTTGCAATGGGGCATGTGGATTTTGTTGAACGGCGATTCTGGGCCCGGGAAACAAGCACGGACTGGTGGGACCGCATAGTGCTTCAGGTCTGGGATGAATCCCAGTGGCTGCGAAACTTTCGCATGCGGAAGGGGACTTTCCTGGAACTTTGTGAGTTGCTGTCCCCTGCCCTGAAGCGCAAGGACACCCGCATGCGAGCAGCCCTGACTGTCCAGAAGCGAGTGGCCATAGCCCTCTGGAAGCTTGCAACGCCGGACAGCTACCGGTCAGTCGCGAACCACTTTGGCGTGGGCAAATATACCGTGGGGGTTGTTGTCATGCAAGTAGCCAAGGCAATCGTCAAGGTACTGCTGTCAAAGGTAGTGACCCTGGGAAACGCGCAGGCCATCATAGATGGCTTCGCTGCGATGGGATTCCCAAACTGCGGTGGGGCTATAGATGGGACTCACATCCCTATGCTGGGACCGGGCCACCAGGCCAGCCAGTACATCAATAGAAAGGGCTACTTTTCAATGGTGCTGCAAGCACTGGTGGACCATCGGGGACGGTTTACAAACATCTACGTCGGATGGCCGGGCAAGGTTCATGACGCTCGCGTGTTCAGGAACTCTGGTCTGTTTAGACGGCTGCAGGAAGGTATTTACTTCCCGGACCACAAGATAACTGTTGGGGATGTGGAGATGCCTACAGTGATCCTCGGGGACCCAGCCTACCCGCTAATGCCCTGGCTCATGAAGCCCTATACTGGCGCCCTGGACACAGAAAAAGAACTGTTCAACTACCGGCTGAGCAAGTGCAGAATGGTAGTGGAGTGTGCTTTTGGCCGTCTCAAGGGGAGATGGAGAAGCTTACTCACTCGCTGTGATCTCAGCGAAACCAATATCCCCATCGTTATTGCAGCTTGCTGTGTGCTCCACAATCTGTGTGAGAGCAAGGGGGAGACCTTTATGGCGGGGTGGGAGGTTGAGGCAAATAGCCTGGCTGCTGATTACGCCCAGCCAGACAGCCGGGCGATTAGAAGAGCCCAGCGGGACGCGCTGTGCATCCGGGAGGCTTTGAAAGCCAGTTTCAAGGCTGAGCAGGGTACCCAGTGACTTTTAAGTTTGTGGACACAGAAGCTGAACTTGCCCCCATTTCTTTACCCAGTTGCCGTCGACTATCCTCTCCAATTACATACCCCCTTCACCCCCTTCCCAAAAAATAAAATCTGTTCTGTTTTGTTAATGGACACCGTTGTCTTTATTACTGTTTTCGCGGGAATGTTTTAAACCTGGGACGCAGACTGTGGCGGGGGGCGGGTTTAGGGTTGTGATGCAAATGATGCTTCTAAACTCCAGGAATGACAGGCTCCGCGGTGGTGGACTGGTTGTTTCAACGGAGCCTGCCAGCCCTCCTGGCCGGGACTGCGTGTATGTGTCGGCTATGTGACTGTCTTGCAGGGGGAGGAGGGTTACAGATCCCCTGCTGCGCGGCTCTGTGATCCAGGGTAAGGACCGCTGCATAAGATCTGTAACTGCACTCCCCCGCCACCAAGTCACAGAGCAACACCACCCCCCCCACCACACAGAACATGAAAACCACCTCCCAGACTGACCAGGTTAACTAGTCACTGCACTGTATATGTGCCCTGCTTCTGCACCTGCCCCCTGCTAAAGGTGACTGTCCTGTCCAATGACCAAGCCCCTTCCCCCCCCTTCAGACAGACTCTCCTCCAAAAGAAGAGGATGGAAACAGTAATGAACAGAAACGTATTCTTTATTAACAACCGCACATGGAACGGGGGGGTGAAACTTGGACGGGGTCTTGTGTGAGGCGGGTAGGAAAGGACTTTTCAAATTTTGGGGAATGAGAGCCTTCTAGTGGTAGAGCAGTCCGCAGGGGTGGAGTGAAATTTTTCACGGCCCCTTCCACCCCTCCGTGTTTGGACTTTGGGTGAGGGGGGTATGGGACTTGGTGGCGGGGCAGGGCAGTTACAGAGAGACTGCAGCGGGGCTCTCTCCTCCTGCCTCCGGTCCTGCAGAACATCCACAAGGCGGCGGAGCGTGTCCGTTTGCTCCCTCATTAGTCCAAGCAGCGTTTGAGTAGCCTGCCTGTCCTCCTGTCGCCACCTCTCCTCCCGTTCAATGTTTGCCCGGTGCATTTGGGACAAGTTCTCCCTCCACTGTGTCTGCTGGGCTGCCTGTGCTCGGGAGCATCCCATTAGTTCAGCAAACATGTCTTCCCGTGTCCTCTTCTTCCTCCTCCTAATGTGCGCTAGCCTCTGGGCAGATGTGGCTGTGGGAATTGGAAAAAGGGAGTGAATTCCTGAGACAGATCAATGTATCTGTGAACAGAGAACATAGTCTTTCTCTGTGAACAAGACCATGCAGAGCACCTATCACACGCGCACTGAGGACAAGGTCGAATTTTCGGCCCTCGCCTACAGTGCCTGCGGTCTTGCTGTGGCGAGCTGAGGAGCAGGGCAGGACACCGGACTTTGTCTAGATGGCAAACATGGTAAGCCGTAGACTTGTGGCCGCTTAAAACTTTAAGAGTGGCACTGGCCTCCTTTCACATAGAAAGCAATGCGAGTCTCTGCTGGCAGCAATCCTGCAAGCATGAACTCTGGCCCTGTCCCACCCCCTCGCGGCTGTAAACCGCGTGGCTGTAAACCGGCGGTTGCAGTTCTGTAAAGGGACGGGCAAGCAGTCCCAATACTAACTTTCCCCTACCTAATTCACAGCAGGGAGTCATGCCAGACATCACCCTCCTGAAGGTCTCGGAGAGCCAGAAGGAGAAGATGCTCAGGGACAGCCTGCAGAAACCGGGGCCATTTGCTGCAATGCTCTGCAAGGCCATGATCCCCGAGTACCTGCTGGCGTTGTGGCAGGGAAACGTGTCCTACCACGGGGGGCCTAATAAGCTCTCCCTGCCCAGGAACCTGCTCATGCGGCTGGAAAAACACCTGCAGGAGGCGTATGAGGAGTTCTCCCCGGAGGATGTCGCCTCTATCCCCGGTTACATTGACCAGTTTTTGGCTTAGGTGCCCTTGGAGGGACAAATGAGTGCAGCGTTTTGGGCACTATAATCATGAAGCGGACATTGTGAAATTTTTTGAAAATAGTTCGGACTATATATTGAAGCGCCCAAAGACAGACTAATCATGATACATTTTGCACTGATTCCCGTTTTGTTTGACTTTCCTGTTTACATGTTTTGAAGCACTTTACCCACTGTTAATATTTTAAATATGCCAGTTATGTTATAAATAAATGTTTAGATATTTAAAACACTTACTGCTTGATCCTTCCCCTGAATCTGTGTCTGGGATAACGGCTGGGGAGGGTTGGTAGGGGATCTCTGTCAGGGTGATGAAGAGCTCCTGGCTGTCGGGCAAATCAGCGTTGTAAGCGCTGTCTACTGCCTCGTCCTCCTCATCTCCTTCCTCCTCTTCCCCGTCCGCTGAGGAACCGGCCGCGGACAATATCCCATCTTCAGAGTCCACGGTCAGGGGTGAGGTAGTGGTGGCGGCCGCACCTAGGATGGAATGCAGTGCCTCGTAGAAACGGGATGTGTGGGGCTGGGATCCGGAGCGTCCGTTTGCCTCTTTGGTCTTCTGGTAGCCTTGTCTCAGCTCCTTGATTTTCACGCGGCACTGCGTTGCATCCCGGCTGTAGCCTCTCTCTGCCATGGCTTTAGAGATCTTCTCATAGGTTTTTGCATTCCGTCTTTTGGAGCGCAGCTCGGAAAGCACGGACTCATCTCCCCACACAGCGATGAGATCCAAGACTTCCCGATCCGTCCATGCTGGGGCCCTCTTTCTATTAGATTGCACGGCCATCTCTGCTGGAGAGCTCTGCATCGTTGCCACTGCTGCCACTGCTGCTGAGCTCGCCATGGTGTCCAAACAGAAACTGCGCTTCAAACTGCCCAGACAGGAAAAGGAATTCAAATTTTCCCGGGGTGTGGCTGGTCAGAGCATCCGAGCTCGGACTGCTGTCCAGAGCGTCAACAGAGTGGTACACTGTGGGATAGCTCCCGGAGCTATTAGCGTCGATTTCCATCCACACCTAGCCTAATTCGATATGGCCATTTCGAATTTAGCGCTACTCCTCTCGTTGGGGAGGATTACAGAAATCGATTTAAAGAGAGCTCTATGTCGAACTAAATGGCTTCCTGGTGTGGACGGGTGCAGGGTTAATTCGATATAACGGCGCTAAATTCGACATAAAAGCCTAGTGTAGACCAGGCCTAAGTGTTTCAAAATGGATTCCTTGAGGACCTGCTCCATGATTTTTCCGGGGACTGAGGTGAGGCTGACCGGTCTGTAGTTCCCTGGATTCTCCTTCTTCCCTTTTTTAAAGATGGGCACTACATTTGCCTTTTTCCAATCGTCTGGGACTTCCCTGGATCGCCAGAAGTTTTCAAAGATAATGGCCAGTGGCTCTGCAATCACATCAGCCAACTCCCTCCGCACCCTCGGATGCATTCCATCCAACCCATGAATTTGTGCATGTCCTGCTTTTCTAAATAGTCCTTAACCCGTTCTTTCACCACTGAGGGCTGGACACCTGCTCCCCATACTGTGCTTCCCAGTGCAGCAGTGTGGGAGCTGACCTTGTCTGTGAAGACTGAGGCAAAAAAAGCATTGAGTACTTCAGCTTTTTCCACATCATCTGTCTCTAGGTTGCCTCCCCCATTCAGTAAGGGGCCCACACTTTCCCTGACCTTATTGTTGCTAACATACCTGTAGAAACCCTTCTTGTTACTCTTAACATCCCTTGCTAGCTGCAACTTCAGTTGTGCTTTGGCCTTCCTGATTATACCCCTGCATGCTGGAGCAATAATTTTATATGCCTCCCTCGTCATCTGTCCAAGTTTCCACTTCCTGTAAGTTTCCTTGTTGTGTTTAAGCTCACCGAATATGTCTCTGTTAAGCCAAGCTGGTCACCTGCCATACTTGCTGTTCTTTCTTCAGATCAGGATCGTTTGTTCCTGTGCCCTCAATAACGCTTCTTTAAAATACAGCCAGTTCTCCTGGACTCCTTTCCCCCTCATATTAGCCTCCCACTGTAGAGCACCCCCAGCAACACATACACACACCACACACACACACACACACACAAAAACACACACACACCTACCTCCTGGTGGTGAGAAGGGAACAGAAAAAAGGACAAAAGAAGTAAGAGATGAAGAGAAAGGAAGGAGGGATGGAGGAAAAGTAAAACAAAAAAGACAAACCCTAATGTCCCCAGTGATTCTACGGGACAAAATCCCAGGTGGGGAATAAAATTCTGCCACCTTAAACTAGTGTTTTCCATGCCTAGAATTCAGCTGGCACTAGATGGATCAGACTGAACAGGTTCCAAAACCTCTCGGAGACTCTTACCTTCTCAACAGGGACGTCTGTTTTCTAGTAAAATCGGTAAAAGGAAAGGAGAAAACTCGAAAGAGGCTCCTCCTCGTGCTCACATACGTGAACCCTAATACTCTCTCAGTCCTCAAAGAGAGACCTCGAGACGGAGACTTGCTGAAGCAAAGCCACAGGGGTCTCTGAGGTTTCCCTGGCCCTGTGCCCCTGTCCTGCCTGGCTGATGTCAGCATCTCTCTGTGAGGTCACCACCTCCCTACCACCTTTGACCAATAGGCTGAGGTCCTGCAAAAGGCTTTTGTGATGTCACTGCCACACACACCCATCCCCTGAAGTGCTAATATCCTGCCGCTGGCCAGACACTTTGAAGGTTTGAGCTGCTCTCTGTGGATCACCCCACTCAATGAGTGTTCATTCTAGGAAGCAAGCCGGCTAGACAGTAAAACATCAGAGGCTGCTCCCAATGCTACACTCAGTTTTACCAAAACTAGTAGACTTTATGGCCAGAAGAGACCTTTAGAGCATCTAATCTAACCCCCTGCATATCATGGGCTTCCTGTATAGCACAACAGTTACTTTTTTGGAACACACATTCCAGAAAGGCATCTAGTCTTCATTAAATGACATCAAGAGATGGAGAATCCACCACTTTCCCTTTTAGTGAGTGCCAGAGGGCTCCATTTCCCCTTCCACTAGCTCCCCATTTACAGTGAGCCAGAGCAGTACCTGCAGCAGGGAGCGGGAGTTGCTGGTGGCCTCAGAGGCACAGCCCCCGCAGTGCCTCAGGCACCTGGCGCAAGAGCCGGATGATGCGGAGCTGGTGCATCACTTTGGCCGTGACGTCCTCCTGCTGCAAGGGAACGAGAACCTGTCAGAGACTCAAACGCCCCGAGGAATCAGGGGGAATTAAGGGCACCTGGAACCAGCAGCATTTCCACCCAGCACCTGCCCACCACTGAGGGATGGATTCACCTTCTGACCCCCAGAATGGAGTCTTGTTGTCCTTTCTAGTAACCTCCAGTGCCAACCCCCTGATACCAGACACCTCTGTGTTCTTGGGGAACCAGGGTGCAGTATCCAGCCTGGCTCATGAAAGACCCCCCCCCCAACCTCTGCTTAAACTAAAACCCATCAGAGGAAAAAACTTGCAGAGTGCAGTGAAGGGCGTTGGGTGACACACCTAGACCCCTCCTGACAAGGGTGACAAGATTAAGACATCTCCATTAGCATACAGAATGGAGAGCAGAGACAACTCCCCTAGCCTCATCTGCATGAAAGATGAGACAGGAAGATATCTCAGTTTACATACAGAATGGAGAACAGAGAACCACACTGAACTCTGGGACCAGAAAAAGCAGGGAAGCACTGCATCATGGGAATCTCTGCTCCAGATGCTAATGAACCTATGGCTGCACATACCCAGCTCAGCAATTATCAGACCAATTCTAGTAATGAATCCTTAATTGATACCTAAATACTGAAGTAGCCTAGTTGCATGGTGAGCTCCCTGGAAGAAAACACCACCCATAGCCCAGAGTGATCAGTTCCTATTGTCTAGTCTAAAGAAAACCCTTGAGTCATCAGTTTACCTATAAACAAATCTAGTGTTCTCCCGTCAACAATTGCAATTTCTCTACAAAAATCCCTACTCACCCTCTAGTCAGGGTTCTGATGCTTAGATCCAAACTATGCATCAGTTCCACTGGAACTCCATCTTCTCCTGACTGATCGTGCTGGGGGCTCTGCCTGTCTCCAGCATTCAGGACCCTCTGCTACCACCATCACCTGGGAACCCCGACCAGTTCAAGCCTCATGGAGTGGGTGAGATTCCCCCCTCTTTCTCTCTCTGTGTTTTCCTTTCTATCTTAGGTATAAAACTTTAATAATATATGTTATGTTGGTTTAGCTCTCCTTGTGTAGTTATCACTATTATTCAATAAATAACTTTTATGGTTAACTTGGTTGCTTCTCTCTCTGTTGCTGAACTTTACTCTTTTGTGTTTTTAGCTTCCCCCATTCACTCTACAGCAACGCTTCTTTTACCTAAGCTAAAGATCCCTGCAGCGCCCAAAATACTGTGGGGTTTGCTCATCAAGTACATGCCAGTACAATTGTGTTGGGGGAGTGGGGATAGGGACGTGCTGAATCTGGGACGCATAAGGGTAACAGCTTGAAAGTGCTGCTTGACCCAGTCCATGGAGCCCAGGGGCATATAAGGAGAGGTAGCTTGAAAGTGCTGCTTCATCCAGCCCAGTGAGTCCAGAGACATATAAGGGGTCAGCTTGACAGTGCTGATTGACCCGGTCCGCTCACACTTGCTCTGTTAACGTATGTGTGGGTGTTCATCTGGTTCTGGGGCTGGAGTAACCCAGCCCTAGGGAGCCTAGGTCCTGCAGGATAGCTCCACTGGGAGGGGACTTGCAGAAGGGAGAAGTAGAGCTTCATATGAAAACACAAGTGACACAAGCAGTACATTGATAGAATTACAGAACCCCCTTCCCCAGAAGAGTAACCCGAATAAATGAGCATACCCCAAAGAAATGGGCACATCTGGTAACACCCCCTCCTTGTAGGGTGAGCTCCTGCCACCTCCCCCTCAGTGCCCTTGACAGCTGATCCACCTACAAAGCACAGCTCAAGTTCTCAGAACCCTCTCCTCCAGCTCCAGCCCCACCCAGGTAGAGCAGGGAGTGGACTCTTGCAGGGGGGGCAGGAGGGATTCTGGCAGCAGTGAAATGGGATGCAGGGAGGTTGAGATCTTGCCCCAAGTCATCCCAGACACTAATGCAAAGCCACAGGATCACAGCATCTAGTGTCAGTGGGGTTCACGTGGCTCAGACCAGACACCTGGGCTGGGGCTGTGGACCCGCCCCCATAGTACTGGTCGACTGCGTGGCCCAGAGTGTTCACAGCCCCCTCCTCACCCCTCCTTGAGCCCAGCCTGGCTCCTCACCTGGAACAAAGCAGCAGCGCCCATCGGCCTCACTACTGCCTGAGTCCCAGGTGCTGCTGCTGTCCCGTGGGGAGTGGGCCGAGCTGCTGGTGCTGCGACAGGGATCCCCCACCTCCTGCCGTGGGGAGGCTGGAAAGTCCTCAGGGACTAGGCAGGGTGATGCCTCCTGCTGAGAATCAGGGCTGTGCTCTTGGGGCCGGTGCTTCCCACACAACAAGCCCCAGAGCCACCCTGCCCGGCTCCCCTTCCTGGCTAGGTCCTGCCTGCCCAGCCGCATCCTGGGCCAGCTCCATTTCGGCCTGGCTGCTGGCTCTCTCACCTCAGCGCCGGCGCCAGGAGCGGCTTTCCTCTGCCAGAAGGCTGGGCACTTCCACCTCCTCGCTCGGCCGGGAGCTCCTTCCCCGCCAGCAGGGACGGAGAAGCCGCTTTGCTCCTGGGGAAGATGGCAGCTGCTTCCCTCAGGCTCTGGGGCCACCTGCAGAGCCTTCTTCCTGAACCTCCTCAGGAGCCTGGACAGCCTGGAACCGAGCGGGGAGCAGGCGTGAGTCTGGGGTCAAGGCAGCCTCTCACTAACCAGCCTTTTTGGTCCCTCCCCATCCCTGCCGAAGCCAGAGCCTGAATAAAGTGCTCTCAAATGAGCTCCAGACTAACAACAGTTCATGAACTGCGCAGAGACAATTATTGCAGAGAAGCAGCAAAATTCGTCAAACAGATGACTAGTTATGACTTATTTACTTGTTCTTAAAAGAGAACAAAAAGGACCTGAGTCTCCTCCCTTTCAATAACCCCCTGCTCAACCAATCAGGGTAGAGACTGAGGGGCGGGAGGCTGAGAGTTCTCACCAGAGACCCCAAAGGAAGGCCCAGGTCACCGGTAGGGATCAATGTCCGAGGACTATTTCAGCCCCACTTTCTTGGGTTGACCTCCCACAATGGGAGATGCAGAGCACCCCCCACAACACAACACACACACACTCACACACACACACTCACACCTCCTGGTGGTGGGAGGGGAACAGGAGAAAGGACAAAAGAAGTAAGAGATGAAGAGAAAGGAAGGAGGGATGGAGGAAAAGGTAAAAGGAAAAGGACAAACCCTAATGACCCCAGTGATTCCACGGGACAAAATCCCAGGTGGGCTATAAAATTCTGCCACCTTGAACTAGTGTTTTCCATGCCTAGAATTCAGCTGGCACCGGATGGATCAGACGGAGCAGGTTCCAAAACCTCTTGGAGGCTCTTACCTTCTCAACAGGGACGTCTGTTTTCTAGTAAAATCAGTAAAAGGAAAGGAGAAAACTTGAAAGAGGCTCCTCCTCGCGCTCACGTACGTGAACCCTAATACTCTCTCAGTCCTCAATGAGAGACCTCGAGAAGGAGACTTGCTGAAGCAAAGCCACAGGGGTCTCTGAGGTTTCCCTGGCCCTGCGCCCCGTCCTGCCTGGCTGATGTCAGCATCTCTCTGTGAGGTCACCACCTCCCTTCCACCTTTGACCAATAGGCTGAGGTCCTGCAAAAGGCCTTTGTGATGTCACTGCCACACCCACCCATCCCCTGAAGTACTAATATCCTGCCGCTGGCCAGACACTTTGAAGGTTTGAGCTACTCTCTGCGGATCACCCCACTCAATGCGTGTTCATTCTAGGAAGCAAGCCTGCTAGACAGTAAAACATCAGAGGCTGCTCCCAATGCTACACTCAGTTTTACCAAAACTAGTAGACTTTATGGCCAGAAGAGACCTTTAGAGCATCTAATCTAACCCCCTGCATATCATAGGCTTCCTGTATAGTACAATAGATACTTTTTGGGCACACACATTCCAGAAAGGCATCTAGTCTTCATTAAATGACATCAAGAGATGGAGAATCCACCACTTTCCCTTTTAGTGAGTGCCAGAGGGCTCCATTTCCCCTTCCACTAGCTCCCCATTTACAGTGAGCCAGAGCAGTACCTGCAGCAGGGAGCGGGAGTTGCTGGTGGTCTCAGAGGCACAGCCCCTGCAGTGCCTCAGGCACCTGGCGCAAGAGCCGGATGATGCGGAGCTGGTGCATCACCTTGGCCATGACGTCCTCCTGCTGCAAGGGAACGAGAACCTGTCAGAGACTCAAACGCCCCGAGGAATCAGGGGGAATTAAGGGCACCTGGAACCAGCAGTATTTCCACCCAGCACCTGCCCACCTCAGAGGGATGGATTCACCTCCTGACCCACCAGAATGGAGTCTTCTTATCCTTTCTAGTAACCTCCAGTGCCAACCGCCCTCCTTGGAGGGTCAGCTCCTGCTACCTCCCCCTCAGTGCCCTTGACAGCTGTTCCACCTCCAAACCACAGCTCATTCACATTGTTCTGTTTAATTCTTTTGCTCCAAAACACTTTCACTAATCATTTTGGTCAGCTTTGGAAAGTTCACCCTTTCAGTGCACCAAATATACATATTGCTGGTTGGGTCTGCCCTCTGTTGGTCATAAGAACAGCCATACTGGATCAGCCCAATGGTCCATCCAGCCCAGAATCCTATCCTCCCACAGTGGCCAATGCCAGGTGCCCCAGAGGGAATCGACAGAACAGGTAATCATCAAGCGATCCATCCCCTGTCGCCCATTCCCAGCTTCTGGCAAACAGAGGCTAGGGACACTTCAAGAGCATGGTTTTGTATCCCTGCCCATCCTGGCTAATAGCCAATGATGGACCTATCCTCCATGAACTTATTTAGTTCTTTGTTGAACTCTGTTATAGTCTTGGCCTTCACAACATCCTCTAGCAAAGAGTTTCCCCAGGTTGACTGTGTGTTCTGTGATGAAATACTCCCTTTTTTTGTTTTAAACCTGCTGCCTATTCATTTCATTTAGTGACCCCTCGTTCTTGTGTTATGAGATGGAGTAAATAACACTTCCTTATTTACTTTCTCCATACCAGTCACCATTTTATAGACCTCTATCATATCCCCCCTTAGTCACCTCTTTTCCAAGCTGAAATCTCCACCCAGTCTTATTAATTTCATCTCATACGGAAGCTGTTCCATATCCCTAATAATTTTGGTTGCCCTTTTCTGTACCTTTTCCAATTCCAGGATATCTTTTTCAGACCAGCTCCAGTATTCAAGATGGGGCATACCATGGATTTATTGAGAGGCAATATTACATTTCTGTCTTCTTACCTATCCTGTAAGGTGATTTTGGTACATGGTCATATTCTGTTAGGAATGTTGCTGCAATTCAAAATGGAGTTTAGAAATTCAAGATGGTGCATATGATAGGAAGGGTTTGAACGCCGTTATGGTACCCTTTCTTCATGGCATTTTCCCACCAAAACTCTGTTTTCCTCACGGAACCTGAGGGACAGAGAACGGGCGGGAACCGGTTGGGAGCGGTGCCTGTCAGAGTGTGCCTCAGGAATGCGCGCCTCAGACAGCGTATAAGGGACTGTTAGTGGTGATGCAGGTGCTGTCCACCATCGAGGCAGCCATGTCCAGGTTCTTTGTGTGGCATTAGATCAAGACTTCGCTTACTAACATCTGTCAAGGACTCTGATACTTACCTGACTCCTGTAATCCACCAAAGGATCCAGTGAAGGCTGTGCTATCCGCTCAGATCTGTTGATCTCCTGCTTGGGCAGTAGAGAGCCAGATCCTCCGATGTTCCAGAGATCCTGAGACGGACCATCCGTTGCCAGTGTCCTCCACCTGCAGCTAGAAGAGAGACAGTAATTATTTTTTGGACATTTATTAGTTTAGCCAAGGGACAGTTTAAGGGCCTGGGCTTTATGCCCCCTTGCTGGAATCTATTCATGGGTATTTGTAGTGTTCCCCATAGTGAATCTTCCCCCAGTTGTATCTATCCCTTAATAAATCTGCTTTCTGTTTAAGGTTATATTCTTTCTATCCTTTATTTCAATGCAACATGGGCGGGAGGCACACAGATTTCTAATTCTCCCAGCTGATAGATGCTGGTAGGAGTCGAACCTGTTGTATATGTCACCTCCTTATTATTCCACACAGAGATTTTGGGGTAACAATCCCTTTCCCTTTCCTAATGATTTCCCAACATTTTGTTCGCTTTTTTGACTGCCGATGCACATTGAGTGGATGTTTTCAGAGAACTATCCACAATGACTCCAAGATCTCTTTCTTAAGTTGTAAGAGCTAATTTAGACCCCATCATTTTAGATGTAGAGTTGGGATCATGTTTCTCAATGTGCATTACTTTGCATTTATCAACATTGAATTTCATCTGCCATTTTGTTGCCCCGTCACCTAGTTTGGTGAGATCCCTTTGCCACACTTAGCAGTCTCTTTTGGCATTAACTAACTTGAGTTGGTTTACTTGTGGCACCTCAGAGATTAACACATTTATTTGGGCATAAGCTTTCATGGGCTGAAACCCACTTCATCGGATGTGGGTTTTAGCCCATGAAAGCTTATGCCCAAATAAATTCGTTAGTCTCTAAGGTGCCACAAGGACTCCACACTTTTTTTGCTGATACAGCTTAACACGGCTACCACTCTGTAACTTGAGTTGGTTTGTATCATCTGCAAATGTTGCCACCTCACTGTTTACTCCTTTTTCCAGATCACATAGGAGTATGATGAACAGTACTGGTCCCAGTACAGACCCCTGGGGGACACCACTATTTACCTCTCTCCATTCTGAAAACTGACCATTTAGTCAGACCCTTTCTTTCTTGCCTTTTAACCAGTTACCTGTCCCAGAGAGGACCTTCCATCTCATCCCATTTTGCTTCAGAGCTTTTGGTGAGGGACCTTGGCAAAGGCTTTCTGAAAATCTAAGTACACTATATGCACTGGATCACCTTTATCCACATGCTTGTTGACTCCCTGAAAGAATTCTAGTAGATTCGTGAGGCATGATTTCCCTTTACAAAAACCATGTTCACTCTTCCCCAACAAATAGTGTTTATCTATGTGTCTAATAATACTGCTCTTTACTATCATTTCACCCAATTTGCCTGGTACGGAAGTTAGCCTTAGTGGCCTGTAATTGCCGGGAGCATCTCTGGAGCCTTTTAAAAACATTGGTGTCGTATTAGCTATACTCCAGACATCAGGTATGGAAGCTGATTTAAAGGATAGGTTACATACCACAGTTAATTAGTAGTACTGCAATTTCACATTTGAGTTTCTTCAGAACTCTTGGGTGAATACCATCTGGTTCTGGTGACTTATTGCTGTTTAATTTATCAATTTGTTCCAAAACCTCCTTACTGGTTCTTACTGAATACAGTCAAGTCATGATCAGTGCCCCAGAGCAACCACGAACATCCAGTCCAGTGATCAGTTCATCTTTATCCACCACAAAAAGGCCCACAATAGAGTCACCCCTAGTTAGGTACTTTGCATTAGAAAAGTATTTATAATTTTTCAAAATCTCCAAGGATGATTTACTCCTGGCTACGGGAGACCTCCCCGTCTGTTTCCCAGTAGGAAGTCCCCCGTGCTAACCTAATTTCTTCCCACAAGTCACAGACAGGTGCAAAAGGAGAAACGTTTCTTGCTCTCTGGTTTGGATTCAGTGAACTGTGCCAGCCCCCAACCGGTTCACCTGCTGGGCTGTGTGAATTAGCAGATTGATCCCTATCCATTCAAGGTCCTGGGGTTCTCAATAACCAAGAACATAAAACAGGTAATGATGTGTCTACTGTGGGGATTCTCAAACTTCACTGCACTCCGACTCCCTTCTGACAACAAAAATTACTAAACAACGCCAGGAGGGGAGACTGAAGCCTGAGCCCTCCCGAGCCCCACCGCTCCAGGTGTGGGGGGAAAGCCAAAGCCCGAGCCCCATCACCCTGCGTGGGGAGGCAAAAATCAAAGCCCAAGGGCTTCAGCCCCAGACATGGGGCCTGCAACCTGAGCCTGACTGTCCAGGGCTGAAGCCCTCAAGCTTTGGATTCAACCTCAGGCAGTGGAGCTTGGGCTTCAGCTTTGGCCCCATGCCCCAGCAAATTTATGCCAGCCCTGGTGACCCCATTAAAATGGGGTTGCAACCCACTTTGGGGTCCTGACCCACAGTTTGAGAACCGCTGGTCTAATGTAAAGTGCCACCCTGCCCACCACTTTTATCCTCTCTCCCCTACCTCAATGGGTTGTAACCAGTGACATTAACATTCCAGTCATACACATCGTCCCACCGGGTTTCCCCATTTCCCCACCCTAGGGAGAATTTCCAGCTCCTCTTCCTTATTGCCCAGGTTTCAGTGCCAAGAGCAGTGTTGCTTCCCTTCACGAGAGATGTCTTGCAGGGCACATACACTGCACCACAGCATTCCTCTGAGTCCACACTTGGGTTACTGCAGGTTGGGTTATCTATAAGCTAGGGAGAGACTCCATCTTACGTGTTCCTTTCTTCCCTCCATTGGAAGCTGCCGGGGGAGAAAGAGAACGTGTCCCTAGGGCTGAGGCAGAATGGGATTGCTGGCATTGCAGCATGGGATTGCTGGCGTTGCAGCATGCTCTCCAGGAACCCTCAAGCCTTCCCTATCTGCTCTGCAGCATCAGAACAGCAGAGCCTGGATTGGAGCAAGGGAACGGCCTCTTTTCCCACAGAATCCTTCCCTCAGGTCCGGAGTATTTAGAGCAGAAATCCCTGTGGGTGTTAATGTTTCTCTAAAAAGAGTGGTGCAGCTTCTTGACTACACAATGCAAAGTGATCTGTTTGTAGAGATGCATAACGCCCTGTAGTGATTTCTCTGAGAAGATTCCCCTGAGCTGTTGTGGGAGGCAGGACCTTATTCCTTACCTCTCATGATAGGGCTGTGTGAGAGCTTGTAGAGAGCCAGAGGCAGCTTTCTAGAGGGTTCATTCAAAAATTCCCTATGGAACCTAGGGGCTGCGGCCTACAGCAGGAAGGAGCCAGGTGGTTGTTGGAATGACTCTAGGTGGAATGCTATGGGATGGCTTTCTGATCACCGCTTCACTCTGCTTCTTCCCACACCCACCTTTGGGGTAAGTCCATCACCTCCTCCTTAGTGTAGATGGGCTGGAAACCAGATATGGCATTAGGGAGGTTGCCCACTCAGCCCATGCACAGGACGATCCATTGCAGTTCAAGTCCTCCTGCTTCTTGCAGCCCAGAGGAATGCATGACACCTAGCCTGAACTCTGTGACTGCATTAGTCACCAACAGGTGAGTGTGGCAGGAGAGGACACATAACATAAGCTCTGGGATCTGAAGAGAGGTCTCTGGAGCCTCGGGATGTGCAGGTTTGGAGACATGTGGCTCCTACCTAGTCCAAAGTAACCTGCCGTGCTCCCTGACAAGAGCCATATTAACAGGCAACACTGCGACTGACCCCATGCCTCCCTATTTCCTTGGCCACATGTATTGTGTCCTTTTTCTGGTGGCTAGTCCAGAAAAAGAGAAGAAGAACTCACTACTGCTACCACCTCAGGGATTTGTTGGCTTGAGATCATGTTGATAGAAGCATGCAGTAGTGACAGAAACTGGGATTTCAAGCCCCTAGAGTGACTTCTTACCTTTATAGACCTGCCCTTTCATCGTACAAGGCTATTTTAAAGTTGAGTGTGATAGTAAAGAGACCCATTTTCAACCCTTCACCACACAAGACAAAGCCCGCAGTATTCATCATTAACTATTTATTTCTACGCTCCTGGCTCCCAAACTGTTTTTCCTCCTTACTGCCACCAGCCACCTTCGCGTTCTCCCTCTTCTCTCCCCAGCTCTGCAGCAGCTCAGCGGATGCTCCAGCTTTACTCTTTCACTTCCATTCTTCTTCACTTCTGTGGATGGCTGTATTTGCCATTGAGCAGCATGATGGAAATACCTGAGTCCTCTGTCTAGGCACGCAGGCCCAGCAGCTAAAGCCAAAGCCCCACTGAGAGCAGTGGGAAATTAGCTTAGTGTGTCAGGAGTGGAGGCTTGGCCCATGGGGACCCCAGGCACTGCAGCTGCTGCCACCTACCCATCGCCAACCCATCGCCAAACCCATCCTCCAACCCATCCTCCAACCCATCGCCAAACAGCTCTTCCACATTCTGAAAACTGGCCTCACTGGCTGACTCTCTAGGAGCATAGAAACCCTTTGTTAGAGCAGGATAGTCTCTTCAATGCAGCTCTCTTTCCACAGATCCCAGAGAGTCACAGTGAAACACCTGCAAGTCTCTAGGAGTCTCTCAAGGAGTTCCCTGCTCAGTCACTTGGCACCCACTCGCAATGGTCTCTGACACTGTCATTGCAAAGGGGAGCTCAGCAGATGGTCCCTTTCTATGGCTTCCTGAGTGGGAGGGAGGTTGGTCTTGTCATTTAAGGCCTAGCTGTCAGAGTCAGGGCTCCTGGGGTTCTCTGGCTTTAGAGGCGGGTGGAGTCTAGTGGTTGGAGCTGGACTGGTATCAGTACCATGCTTCCTTCCTGCCTCTGGCAGTGATGTTGTGTGTGACCTTGCAGACAATTGCTTTCTATCCCTGTGCGACAGCTAACAGAGATAATACTGCCCCCCTCAGAGGGGCTGGTAGGGGTCACTACCGTAATGACTCAAATTGGAGTGAGTTGTGCTCTTGGCAGCGAAGGGCCCAGATTCAGTCCCCACGGATGCCTAAGGTATCTATATGTGGCCAAGGTTTGACTCACCTACCATTACAGACTGTTTAGCCCGGTCCTGGCCATGCGTGGTGCATCTTCTCCTGGCCCTCTCTGGCACACAGCTCCATCACACACAAGAACATGGCCCACCAAGGACAATCTATCAGCTCCCATTTGGTGTTCAGCTCCAAGATGGATGGTGAGCCCTAGTCAGACCACAGAAAGACAAGGTGGTGTTCTTTGGTGGAAACTGCTGGAGCTTCAGCCTCTGCTCCCACCTCCACCCACATGCTAAGGGCTTCAAAAGTGGTCCCTGATCCCAGGTCAACAAAGTAGCTGAGGTGAGGCCAGGGTGGGTGGAATTACTGTTGGGACTGATCCGAAGAAAAGAGGAGATTTCTCCTCTGCTCTAGGGAGATTCCCATAGGAAAAGCAGCTGGGGTGGGGGTGGGGGCAATACAAGCACTACCCCTCAGCCCTTGAATAGCAGGCAACCAGGACTTTGGGAGCCAAGGTACTGGTGTATCTTGCTGGACAGCCAAAAAGAGCATTGGAGAAATTGTACAATGTCACGGCTCGGTCAAGGGCAGCCAGACCTACTGGTCAGAGCCAGAGTCCACACTCACATGACAGGAGTTGAGACTCAGCTGGGTCAGGATTCTGGAAGATCAGAAGCACAAGAGAAACTTGCAATCACAACCACAAATCAGATGCCACGAAATCAAGCCAGGGGAGCCGCAGCAGAAACAGGCAGCACAGGGTCCAGAACAGGGAGCAGCCCTGGTGTTCAGTTAGCTTCCTTTTCCTGCTGCTGCCTTAAGCAGGGCCGGAGGGCCAATGAGCTTCTCTGGGACTCCTCCAATAGGACCTCAGGAGTGGAGCCTCAAACTGGGGCTGAACTTCATGGGTCCTAGGTAAGCAATTTTCAGCAGGCTTCCAGATGGAGGGTTGGAGTGTGGCTGCTTCCATGAACCCTACAGCCCCGGGTTGAAGACCTCTGGGTCCTGACAGTGAGTGATCTCTCCCCGTTCAAACCTCCTGCAGAAAACATTATCCAGATCCTGGACACATCCTCTGAGAATAAAAGGAGGATATCATGATGAGAAATAGGTCTCTGTACCAGGGCTGGGATCCAGGGAAAGGGAAAGCTCCCAACCAGGGTATGTAGCAGTAGCCCCGTTTGTTGCAAGAGCCCCAAGTGGCAGGAAGAGTCAACGGTTCTTACTTCCAGGAGATGCATGGGATCTTCCATCTGAGCCTCAATGAGACCCATGTTGCTTGGGTTGACAGGATGAGATCACCTGTCTCCACTGCTCCCTGAGCTGGGTTGGCTGCAGGATACATCTCTGTGAGAGGCTGGGACAGAGCCTGAAAGACAGATGTGACAATCAGGGTTCTGTCACCCCAGGGGGAGAACAGAGGGTCTCTGCACCCCCAAAGAATAAGCAATTGAATCAACTGATTCAATGCAGAATTATTGTACCATACAGGTACCTAATAAGGTCCTCTCATGGATTGGTAACTGGTTAAAAGATAGGAAACAAAGGGTAGGAATAAATGGTCAGTTTTCAGAATGGAGAGAGGTAAATGGTGGTGTCCCCCTGGGGTCTGAACTGAGACCAGTACTGTTCAACATATTCATAAATGATCTGGAAAAAGGGGTAAACAGTGAGGTGGCAAAATTTGCAGATGATAAAAAAACTACTCAAGATAGTTAAATCCCAAGCAGACTGCAAAGAGCTACAAAAGGATCTCACCACACTGGGTGACTGCGCAACAAAATGGCAATGTTCAATGTTCAGAATTCAATGTTGATAAATGCAAAGAAATGCACATTGGAAAATACAATCCCAACTCTACATATAAAATGATGGGATCTAAATTAGCTGTTACCACTCAAGAAAGGGTTCTGGAGGGGTATGGAACAGCTGCCAAATGAGGAGAGGTTAAGAAGACTGGGATTTTTCATCTTAGAAAAGGGATGACTAAGGGGGGGATATGATAAAAGGTCTTTGAAATCATGACTGGTGTGGACAAAGTAAATAAGGAAATGTTATTTACTCCTCAGCGTTCAAGAACTAGGGGTCACCAAATGAAATTAATAGGCAGCAGGTTGAAAAATAAAAATAGGAAGTATTTTTTCACACAACACATAGTCAACCTGTGGAACTCCTTGCCAGAGGATGTTGTGAAGACCAAGACTATAACAGGGTTCAACAAAGAACTAGGTAAGCTCATAGAGCATAGGTCCATCAATGGCTATTAGCCAGGATGGGTAAGGATGCTGTCCCTAGCATCTATTTGCCAGAAGCTGGGACTGGGCGACAGGAGATGGACCACTTGATCATTACCTGTTCTGTTCATTTCTTCTGGGGCACCTGGCATTGGCCACTGTCGGAAGACAGGATATGGGGCTAGATGGACCTTGGGGCTGACCCAGTATGGCCGCTCTTATGTTTGGAAAGCTGACAACACTCTGGTGATGAATATCCGTGTGTGATGTAGGTCTGAGTGGGGTATAACGAGTTCTATACATGTACTGGAAATACGCCCCCTGAAATATGTTGAGGGGTCAGACTTGATAAACCAGTTTGGCTTAGAGATAGAGAAGAAGTTCCTGTTTGTTTCATGTTCATAGAGCCATAGCTTAATAGCCAAGGCAGGAGGGGAGAAGAAAGTGGACCAGGGCAAGTGCAGGGGTAGGATCCGGTCAAGTGCCCAGCTCTCTCCCAGGTTTGTGGGTGAGAGCTAGGACAGGTCTCTGTTGGATAAAGGACAACGCCCTGCTCCTTACAATCCTCTGTGTCCATGGGAGAGAAGGGATGAATCCCTCCTTGAGAATCTCAGCAGCTTCCTAGGAAGGAGCCAGTGCTCTTCTCGGAGGGCCTTCTCCTGGACCTCACAGGGGTCTGATGCTCTCACTCCACAAGCCTGCCTGGGGCCTTGGAGTTAGTGCTCAACAGAACCAGGCAGAGCCCTGTTGTCGAGCACCAGCGCCTTCCTTCTATCCCTGAAGGTGGAAGGGCCCCAACACTGCCCTGCACTGACTGCCTTGACCACGGATGGCTCTCAGGTAGCAGGACACAATGGAAACGTGGATCACCCAGTCTCTCATTTCCAGGCCTCCCCAGGGCTAAGGTAAAATTCCTGCTCCCCCTGACCATTATGCTCACCTCCAAGATGTGCTGGAGATTGTCTGTGCTGGGGGTTGCTGTCAACAAGCTCTTCAGCATGGCATCCATGTCTCTGGGCAGGCCTTCTTCAGAGCCTGCCAGCGGAGGGAGACCATGGGTCAGGGTTATGGAAACTGGGGTACACCTGCCAGGATGACAGCTGGCTCTGCAGTCCTTGCCCAGAGCAGCTCTCTGCAGAGGGCCTGGTGCACAGCAGGTAGGGAACAGCCAAGCTGCTAGGGATGGGAGCTGGGCTTCCTGGCAGAGTCCAGCATCTGCAAGGAAGGGATTCCCCACAGAGGGGCAACATAATCTCCCGCAGAGGGGGAGTCTCCCCCTGACACTTGATTAAATCCTATGGCCTCTTCCCACCTCTGCCCACCCCACCCCCAAATCAGAGCAGCTCCAGCTACCGAAGAGAGCAAAAACCAGAGGCCTTCCTGGCCCTTGGGACAGAGGAGTAGGTTGATGATCTACCTGGATGTGAGTTTTGGCCTTCCCCAGGCCCATGCTCTATACTCCCTTCAGGGCAGCGCACAGGAACCCACCATGGACTGCTCCACCCTTGTGTTTGTCCCTACTTCAGTCTGCTTCATCTCTGTGCCAACCGTTTCCTCCTTCACCTCCCTGCAGCACTCGGCAGGGTGTGTGTGTGAACGATCAGCATGGTCCCCTTAAAAGCCCAGTCACCACTTAACCAGGACAAGAAGAACTTGACTCTACCCAAGCTCATTCTCTGCTCTGCCTCTGCCTCCCCAAGAGGAACATCCCTAACCCACAACCCCTGCAGCAGCAGATCCTACAGCCAGTTGGAGCCAGCCCGCCTCACCCCTCCTGGTGGTGGGAGGGGAACAGGAGAAAGGTCAAAAGAAGTAAGAGATGAAGAGAAA
>NW_020697707.1:2894185-2936882 GCF_002925995.2 Terrapene triunguis | reverse complement strand
GCTAGACAGTAAAACATCAGAGGCTGCTCCCAATGCTACACTCAGTTTTAACAAAATTAGTAGACTTTATGGCCAGAAGAGACCTTTAGAGCATCTAATCTAACCCCCTGCATATCATAGGCTTCCTGTATAGTACAATAGTTACTTTTTGGGCACACACATTCCAGAAAGGCATCTAGTCTTCATAAAATGACATCAAGAGATGGAGAATCCACCACTTTCCCTTTTAGTGAGTGCCAGGGGGCTCCATTTCCCCTTCCACTAGCTCCCCATTTACAGTGAGCCAGAGCAGTACCTGCAGCAGGGAGCGGGAGTTGCTGGTGGCCTCAGAGGCTCAGCCCCTGCAGTGCCTCAGGCACCTGGCGCAAGTGCCGGATGATGCGGAGCTGGTGCATCACTTTGGCCGTGACGTCCTCCTGCTGCAAGGGAACGAGAACCTGTCGGAGACTCAAACTCCCCGAGGAATCGGGGAATTAAGGGCACCTGGAACCAGCAGTATTTCCACCCAGCACCTGCCCACCACTGAGGGATGGATTCACCTCCTGAACCCCAGAATGGAGTCTTCTTCTCCTTTCTAGTAACCTCCAGTGCCAACCCCCCTCCTTGTAGGGTGAGCTCCTGCTACCTCCACCTCAGTGCCCTTGACAGCTGTTCCAACCTCCAAACCCCAGCTCAAGTTCTCAGAACCCTCTTCTCCACCCCCACAAAGGTTGGGCAGGGAGGCGGCTCTAGCAGGGGGTGCAGGAGGGATTCTGGCAGCAGTGAAGTGGGTTGCGGGGAGGTTGAGATCTTGCCCCAAGTCATCCCAGACACTAATGCTAAGCCACAGGATGGCAGCATCTAGTGTCAGTGGAGTCCAAGCACTATTTCAATCCCACAGTTTTGGATGAACTTCCCACAAGGGGAGGTGAAGAGCACCCCCAGCAACACACACACACACACACACACCACTCCTGGTGGTGGGAGGGGAACAGGAGAAAGGACAAAAGAAGTAAGAGATGAAGAGAAAGGAAGGAGGGATGGAGGAAAAGGTAAAACGAAAAGGACAAACACTAATGTCCCCACTGATTCCACGGGACAAAATCCCAGGGAGGGAATAAAATTCTGCCACCTTAAACTAGTGTTTTCCATGCCTAGAATTCAGCTGGCACCACATGGATCACACTGAGCAGGTCCGAAAACCTCTTGGAGGCTCTTACCTTCTAAACAGGGACATCTGTTTTCTAGTAAAATCAGTAAAAGGAAAGGAGAAAACTCGAAAGAGGCTCCTCCTCCTCTGCAGCAATGTATATGAAATACTTGACAATGGCTAGGCAACTGGTGTGCTGCGATGGGTTAGTATTTTAAGGAGCAATCCGTTCACTGTTTGTCCTTCCTCATTTGTGTGTACTCCCCTGATAACTCCAATAATAGACCAAGATTTTCAGAGTAATTTTTGGTGCCTCCATTTGTGGGTGCTCTACTTGAGACACCTTAGAGGCTTGTGTTTCAGGCAGTGAGCACCTGCTGTCTAAAACAGGCCCCTTTAAAGTGTCTCAGGCAGAGCACCCAAAAATCGGGGCACCAAAAGTCAGTGGTAATTCTTGAAAATCTTATCTCTAAGCTCTTTGGGGCAGGGACTCACTCTTATTCCATGTGCACATCACCTAGCATAATGGGGCCTTCATCCCTGTTGTGGCCTGCAGGTGTTACTGCAATACACATAATGAAATTAGCCAAAGTACAGTCACCATTTCATAAAGGACTGAGCTTATTCAGTCACCGTAATTATCTTTAAGGCTATGCTTTCCAAATAGTATTTGTCTATATAAACAATTGCTGAAATTGCTATAGGGTATTGTAGGATTGCAAGTAGGAAGGAAGGTGGTGGTCTCGGTCTGCATGGTCAGAATGGGAGGGGAGATGGTCTACCAGACACCTCTTCAGACGTGGCCTAAACATCAACAATTTTAAGAACCTCTGAGGCAGGGCATTGCTTTTAGTCTCTGTCACGGAGTCACGGGAGTCTGATGCTCTGGAACTGCTCTGTATGAAGCCAGTCAGGACTCTGGGGTAACCGCCTCCTCTCTCTGAGCAGACTGTCACCAGGGCAGGAAGCTTACACAGCTTCAACCTTCCTGGGTCTGACCTCGGAGCATTCAGCATCCGCTTCCACACCATGCACTTCCCGCATTGAGTCCACCCGGGTGGGGCTGCTGGGAAAGCCAGAGGGCCCTGCACCCCAACTCCGCAGTCAGCAGTGACTCTCAACCAGCATAAAACAGAAGGTTTATTAGTTGACAGGAACACAGTGTAGAACAGAACTTCTTAGCCCAGAAATCAGTGACTTTCAGCCAAGTCCATCTTGGGGGAATCCTGGGCCAGACACCCTGGACTCCCCGTTCCAGTCCCCCCCCCCCAAGCAGACTGCCCAGCTTCCAGTGACCCGACCTTAGACACCCCTGTTGCTCCGCCTGGTCTTTGTTTCACTTCCCAGGCAAAGTGTCACCTGGTCGCATCCCCCTCCTGGATCTCAAGTTACAAAGGGCACCGGCCATAGCCTACGTGCAGGCAGCTGGAGCAGCCTTACCTGCCCCCGAGGGTCTCAGCCACAGTCACACACCCTCATCCCACCACCTAGGCATTGGTGCAGCACCCAGGGAAACTGAGGCACACACAGTATTCATGCAAAACAGTAAAACTCACATAGGCTTAACAGTAAGACTCATATAGGCTCACATACAACATAACAAGGGAGAATCCCCACTTTGTCACAGTCCCATTGTTGAGGGATTGCTGATACTCAGCCAGTTGTCTTTCCCAGTGACCCCAAAATAACCTAGTATATTGTCACCTTTTAATTATCTCATTTCTCACTCAGCCAGTGACTCAAATACAATACTGGTAAGAGGGCCATCAGTTACCATCTGTAGGTTATTAGAAAAAGAATAAAACTGTTTATAATTTTTAAAGGTTGTTTTTTTTTCTCCCAAATACAGAATATTGTTCTATAAAATTCATTATTGAAGCAAAATACGTTTGGACACTATACTGCTCAAAGAGAAAAGTCTATTTTCCCCTCATGCTTACATGACAAAAAAAAATCTGCATGCTGCCTCTTTACAATCTCCAAATGTTTCACTTAATATCACTTGTGCCCATTTTAGAGGAAAGAATAGGACCTAAAGTTGGTGTAGGGATGTGCAAAGCACCCAGCACTGGCCTGACTCTGTTCCTATTGAAGTTATTGCTAAAACTCCCATTGAAGTCAGTGGGAGAAGAGAGCATCAAACACAAAAGGCTTTTGAAAATCCCCTCCTTGTTGTCAGAAGCAGTTCTCTGTATCTTCCTCTAGGAGCAATCTAAATCTATTGAACTTCTGACTAGTGACCACACAGAAACAATTACATCAGCTAATTGCGTAGATAAGTTAACCTTTTCCCCACAACTTTCTCTCTGTGTTTCCTCTGAAATCTAGTTTGCTGCAGTTTTTCCTTGCCTACAGACTCTCTAAAGATACTAAACCATGTCAAGCAACACTTCAAAAAAAGAGAAGATATTTCTCTTTACCTCAGAGTCTGTTGCAGAAGGACATTCTGGTAAGTAAAAATGTCAAGTCTTTCCTTTTATCAGCTAGATAAAGAACATGTTCTGCAACTTGATCTGGTTTGGCTTTCTGACCAAGTAGAGAGAAACAAGAACCAGCCACGGTGTATATTTAGTCATTCACAACAAATTTTCTCTGTTGGGAAAAGTTTGTCTTCTTTCTGTTTAGCATTCAGTATAATTAATATAGGTTTGATCAAAATTGAATAGAATCTCATTTTCAAGACTTACCAGGGGAAAAAGGCATTTTCTATGTGGTGTTCTTAGAAGACTAGAAGTTACTGAATTTCACAGTTTAGCAATACCTTCAGCAATTGCCCAGTGCCCCAGGACTTCTGAATTATTCAGTGCACTGGTGATGAGCAGCAATGCCCATTGGAGCTGTATTTCAGACGCTCTTACTGAATGCCTCATGCTGGTCCCCTTAAGACTAGTCTGTACTTGCCTTGAGCCATATAGGCTAATCCTAACCTCTTAGTAGGGCTCCAGTTGAAGGGCAAAATGTTGTCAGTACTTGCTGTTTATTAAGTTCAACTGCTTTTCACACAGCTTTCCTCCCCCCCCCCCCAGATTTAAGTGAGCTTGACTCATTAATGGGAGAGAGGCTCCTATTGTTTATCGAGGCAGTCTGAGTCTTTAACAGGAGCCTCGGTCCCTTAGATTGGCGGTAAAGCAGCATTATATTTTTAAACACTTGGATGAGAAAACTCAAAGCTAAAGCTGTGATAATACCATGAACGATGTCTGCTGCCTTTTCTAACAAAATGTAAGGCAGGGTAGAATGTACTTTGTTGCGGGCAGGATTGGGTGGGCAAAAAACCCCAAAACAGACTGCGGTAATTTGTGGGAAAACACTACATTTCTTGACAGTTTGTCATAAATAGCATTTCAGCCATGTAAAGCAAGTGTTCCTTTTTTGTAGTGAAGGTTTTTAATACTTAAATTTAAGTGAGGGCTAGAAAGAGATTTGATATCTATTATAACAGGGTTTAAAGTATTTTCTACATGGTTTAAGCAAGATTTGTTTTATTCCTTTTGTTGTAAAAATTGTGTCTGAATTCCATTAATATATTAACTGACTTTTTTTTTAATAGCACGGGGGAATCTGTCTCTCTTGTGGGATTTGTGGGATTTAAGGGTTTTACAGATGGGAGCGGGATAAAAATGCAAGAAAAAATGCGGGGTCAGGTGGGAGTGGGTATTGCGGGGCAGGATGGGAGCGGGATTTTAAAAATAATGCCACACAGGGCTCTAGCCTGGAAAAGGGAGCCCTGGAAACCACCGGAGGGTGGCACCTTTATGTGGCAGGTGCAGTTTTTAGTGTGCAGTACATGCAAGCAGCTGGAACAGCTACAAAAGCACTTGGTTTATGGAGACTTCTAGTGGGAAGAAAGCCATGAAACACTGCTCCCTACAGTCTGCTTTCTCTCTGGGCTCCTCTCCTCCTGCATAAAGAGAGGAGAAGATGAGGCCCCCAGAGTTTTTGGTGGCCTTACTGTCTGTCTTGTTTCATTCCATAGCAATGTAGAATGCATCTTAGGATAGCTAACATACTGAAAGAACAAAGTCTGCTGCTAGCTAGAAAACATTCTTTCATCTCTTCAGATTAGAGGCAAATAATTCATTGAGTGAATTTCACCTTCACATATTGATGTCAGATAACAACATTTTCAAACTTGGTCATATCTTCATTAACTGCTTAGCGATTATCTCTTGTCCGCCAGCTCACCCTGGCTGATTGACTTATGTAACTGACAAAGGTTCTGATCCTACAAGTAAGTAGGCTAGCATGGAGTCTGAATAAGACTCTGAACAGGTACAGAAGTCCACGCCCGCGCACTTCCTTGCAGGAAATAGCAAATTGTAAGTTTTACAACTGACAAGCAAAGGAAAATAATTAGCCTTTGATCAATAGTCAGTCACACTTACTTGATTTTCATGAGTATTTGCACTGTTAAAGCGTTAGCACAAGATCGTTCATGGAAAGCAAATATGAAAAGATCAAAACACTGAAATTCACTTTCCTGTTGCAGCTACAGAATATGTTCACTCAACCCCAGAACTATTGTTCACTGAACTGAAATGTACTTGTACCTCATATGCACCAACATAACAAGCCTGTGAGTGCTGACATAAAAATTATACACCAAAGCTTCACTATATTTATGTGGCTCACAGATTCTTGGTGCTCTTCCTTTTCATTTTGGTCTGTTCTTAATTTGAACTTGAGTAATGGTGATAAGCATTAAGGCCCAGATTTTAAAAGATATTTAAATGCTTAAAGATGCAGGTAGGTTCCTAATGAGATTTTTCAGAAGCATCAATAGGACTTTGGGTGCCTAGGTGCTTTGGAGAGACTCCACTGCTCATCTATCTGCGTGCTTAGGCACCTAAATACTTTAAAAAAATCTGGCCCTATGTTTCTAGTAATTCAAGTAAAGCCGGAAGTAACATTAAAACGTCAAGTTGTGATTTTTTCAGCATAAATACATACTTCTTTGTTTGCACGGTACTCAGTCCAAATGCTTGCCGACTTTAAGTCCCTGGTGTAGGTTGGGCTCACCCTCTGAATCTTAAGTCACTGCTTTACTGTCACAGAAAAAAATACTGTTACTGTGCATAGTTGTTAGCTTTGCTCCAAATATTAGGGGCATGTAAACCCTCTGGTTGAAATTAATGTCCTTAAATCCCTGCCCCGTTTGCAGATGAAGACAGGAAGAAAATAATTTTATCTTATGAATATTAAGTCCTGCTTACCTCAACACCTGGTTATAATCACATCACAGCCTGTTTATCTTCTCTTCAAATTCCACATTTGCTTGCCGTAGAAGAGCTCTGAAAAGAGAGGAATTGTTTTTCACATTAAATGGAAGTTTGAAAATAAAATTTTCAACAAACTTAATTGGATCAGGTCTCCGCTGACACACAGTACAGATTTTTGGATCTAATCTGTCTTTCCATATGCTCAATGCACTGCTCTAATAAATTACATATTTATAAACAATCTATTATAGTATTTTTCTTTAACGTTTTCTTCTAGTTCTGATCTAGTTACAGCTCACCTTTTTGTCCAGGTTATTTGTACAGTGATAATGCTTAAAAGTTAATCTCCAGTAAGCATTGGGTATCCTAGAGTACTAGACACGGTACAAAGTAAAATATAGTCCTTGTCCCAAAGATTAGCTACCATTTGATTCAATACCTTTTTCAGTGGCTGTGGAGTTTTTCCCTGAAACTAAGTTTTCAGACCATTTAAACAGAAGGCTATTTCCCCTCCTGGTGACTCATTATAACTTGGGGCGCCTAAGGTACTGGGAGATGGCAGGGATGTGTCTGCTGTTGTGGACTGGAGGAGGAGGAAAAAGTAAAGGCATAAATCCATTTCTGTGTATTTGGTTGCCAAACTTGTATCTAGGCAGGTACTTAAAAACTAGAACTCTAATTTCCATTGGGAAGGAAATTCTGTTTGTGCATCTCCTTCTTTGTGGTGCTTACCTGACGCTCTTAGTACCTGGCATACTTCTGGAGATCATGTTTGTATTATGTTTTAAAAAATATTTATTACAGGGAACAACTAAATAATATATTACTTTTTGCCTAGATAAAATGTGTGATCAGATCAGCGATGCTGTCCTTGATGCCCATATCAGAGTTGATCCAGATGCTAAGGTTGCTTGTGGTAAGTACTTTTTTCTGATTAAGAAAAAATAATTTTAAAAGAGTAAAATAAATAATACTCGACATTTGCATAGCTTTGCATTCAAAGGATTTGTTTATTAGATGGCCAAAAAGCCACGAGTCCATAATCAAGAAAGAAGACAACTTTGGCTAAAAGCCCAAATGGGTTCAGTGTTAAGTGAAAGCAATAGTTAGAAATTAAAAAAGGAATATATACCAAATGGAGAAGGGGGAAATAGCACTGGATATAAAATAGAAGTTCTGAAGTGTAGAAATTTGATAAAGGAAGCTAAAGATACCAGAGAAAAATCCAAAGCTGGCAGGACTAAGGACAATAAAGAGTTGAAGTATATTGGGGGGGGAGGATGTGTTCAATAAATATTTCTGGGTTTTTTTTTGTAAAGAACCATGATGATATACTTGTGTCACATGAGGATGATGAAGTATTTTCCAGTCTATTAGTAACTGAGGATGACATTAGACAACATCTGCTAGGGATAAATATTTTAAAATCAGCAGGCCCCGATAACTTGCACCTACAAGTCCTAAAAGAATTGGATGAGGAGATCCCTGGCTTGATTGTGTTAATTCTTAATAAATCTTGGAATACCAAGGAAATTCCAGAAGACTGGAAGAGTACTAATGTGCCAGTATTCAAAAAGGGCAAGCAGAATGTTCCAAGGTGTCCCAGGTTGATTACCCTGACATCAATCCTGGGGAAAATAATGGAAAAGCTGATACAGGAATCAGTGAACAATTAAAGGATAGCAGTATAATTAGTGCTAGTCAATGTGGTTTTATGGAAAATAAGTCTTGTTTTATTCTTTGAGATTACAAGTTTGGTTGATAAAGGTAACTTTGTGGATGTAATAAATGTAGTGGTTTTTTTTTTATCAGACATTTGACATAGTGCTGCATGATATTCTGATTCAATGTTAGCATTATACAGTATCAATAGAGCATACATTATGTGGATTAAAAATGGCTAACTGACAGATCTCAAAGTAGTTGTCAAAGAGGAGTTTGTGAATGGGTTTGTTTCCTGTGGGGCTCTGCATCTGTTCTAGACGTGAGGCTATTCAAACTTTGAATCAGTGATCTAGAAGTAAGTATAAAATCATTGCCGATAAAATTTGTAGGTAACACGAAGATTGACCAAGTGGTAAATAATGAGGAGGCCAGGGTAGTCGTACAGATTGATCCGGATCACTTGGTAAGCTGGGCCCACTCAAACATAATTTGTTTTAATACAGACAAATGCCAGGATATATATCTAGGACGAAGGAATGCAGGCCATACCTATAGAAGAGGGACTGTATCTTGGACATCAGTGACTTTGAAAAGAACGCAGGGGTCATAGTCGACAAGCAACTCAACAGGAGCTCCGAGTGTGATTCTGTGGCAAAAGGGGCTAATGCAGTAGTATAAACAGGAGAGTACTCGGTTGGGAGTTGATTTTACCTCCGTATACAGCATTTGTGAGACCAATGTGAGAATACTGCATCCAGTTCTGGTGTCAACAAATTAAAAAGAATATTGCAAAATTGGAGAGGGTGCAGAGAAGCCACAAAGTGAACTGAGGACTGGAGAAAATGCCGAACAAACTTAAGGAACTCTATCTATTTTGCTCATCAGAAATAAGATTGAGATATGACTTGATTACAGTATATAAGTACCTTCATAGGGAGAAAATACCAGGTACTACAGGGCTCTTTAATCTAGAAAAGAGAGGCATAACAAGAACTAGTAGCTGAAAGCTGAAGCCAGACAAATTCAAATTAGAAATAAGGCACAGTGTTTTAACAGAGAGGGTAATTAACCATGAGAACAAACTACGAAGGGCAGTGTTGGATTCTCCATCTCTTGATGTCTTCAAATCAAGACTGGGTGCCTTTCTGGAAGATATGCCTTAGCCAAACACAAGTTACTGGGCTCAGTGTAGGGATAATGGAGTGAAATGTAATGGTCTGTGATATACAGGAGGTCAGACTAAATGATCTAATGGTCTCTTCTTGCCTTAAACTCTATGAATCTGTGGAGGATCTCAAAGCAATATATGTACACAAGTTAATCTTAACATCTCTGTTACACAGCTATTAATTTCATTTTACAAATCTGTTAAAGCTAGCTATACAGGTGAAAAGTTACTGGGTGAAAATGTAGTTTTGAAGGCCTCAATTTCACTTTCCATGAAGTTTCATGAACCAGTTCTTTTTGCAAATGGGCTCTGAAATTATCTTCCAGCACCACCTTAATCTGAGACAGACATCTGCTTCATCAAAGTACTGATGACACGGTGGTAGCAGTAAATCCAGACTGAAGATGCTGCCACAGATTGAAGGAGGATAGCTCAGGAGATGTAGTAGCTATTCTACTATTTTTTTCTAGGTTCAAGTGCAGCAAAATCTCACTTGGATCAAAATCATTTTAGGGCATCCATTTAATCAGAAATCAGAGATGAGAATCACTGGAGTGTGCTGCTAATCTATAAACCTCTAGACAGCTAAGGCTTCCCAGAGAATCCAAGAGATACTGTCTGAAACTGAAGTTCACAAGACTCTCCTTGGGAGTCTGAAACATCTGTGTAGACAACACCTCTGATACAATTGTGCAAAACCTCTGACGTTTTTGGATTCACCCAGGCCACTAAGGGATTTGGTCACCATCTACCTTGAGTCTGGGAGTCGCCCACTGCTAGTTCTCCAGTGGCAACAAAGGAGGTGACCCACACCCAAACGGGCAGTATGCGACCATCACGAGCCATTGACCAGCAGGGGAATTGTAAAGAAGAGATTTACAATTCTGTAAGAGACAGTTGCACAAGCACCACACAATGGGGATTGCTCAACTCTACGACTCAGCTAGGACCATCAGGACATGTCTGGGCTAGTATCTTTCCTGGGACGTGAATAAAGAGTATAAAATAAGGGACAGTGGCATCATGAGACTACTTCTCTCCTCCCCCACCTACACTGAAGGCAACAATAATGATGGGAAGACAAAGACTTCAAACTGAGAAGGAAATTCAGCTTGTGTATTAAGATATGTAACCTGCTTGCGACATCCTGTGGGCTGGGAAAAACTGTTTGATTCAAATCCTCCTTAGTCTAATAGAGTTTAGGATTTAGACTGTGATTTTACTTTTTATTTCTTAGGTAACTGTCTTTGACCTTTATGCCTACCACTTATACTCACTTAAAATCTGTCTTTCTGTAGTTAATAAACTTATTTTAATGTTTTATCTTTACCAGTGAGTTTGTCTAAATTCATGGGGAATTTGCTCAGATAGGCTGGTGCACATCCACTATTCTTTGATGAAGTGGCAAACTAATTAATGAACCTGCATTGTTCAAGAGAAGGTCTTGAGCGGTGTAAAACAGTACATTTCTGGGGTACAAGGCTGGGGGAATTTGCTGGTGTTTCTCTGTGTATGGTTCATGAGTGGCTTAGAGAGCATTCATGTAATTTAGCTGGGCATTTCCCTGCATGTTTTTAACTAAGTGACCACAGCACCTGAAGAGGTTTGCTGCTAGTCACTAACAAAGCATTGAAAGAGACAGCCCAGGCTGGAGAGTTAAGGGGGCACAGTCCCACAGTTCCAGGTTGTACCCCAGGTATCCCATCACAGCTTCACCCTGGTTTTGCCCAAACTGATTATTCCTTGCAGACTGACCTTAGTATCTTTCCAGCCCTGAATTCACCCTGAAATTGTCCCACTGCAGAGATCCTCATAGAGAAAGTGGTGTTTGCTGCCTTTTCAGATACAGTAAAACACTCTAGCTTGCTAGAAGCACACACTTTACTGAACTTACACAGCACTGATGATTTATAATGAAAGCAAAGCAAGTTTATTAACCAAAGAACATGGATTAAGTGATACCAAATAAACAAGATAAAGGTAGAGCTGGTTACAAGCAAATAAAAGTGAAAATACAAATCTAAAAGTCTAAAACTTAATCTAGCAAGATACACAGTCTTTGTTCAAGGCAGTTTCTCTCATCCACAGTCGCCTTTCCAGCTTTTGCTGGCCAGGACTCAGAGAGATCAAGTCATGTGGTTTCTTTGTCTCCTGAGGTAAAGGATAAAGATGGAATCTCTCTCTGTTCCTTATATCCCAGAAGGGATGTCTTAGGGTACGTCTTCACTACTCGCCGTATCGGCGGGTAGCAATCAATTTATCCGGGATCGATATATCATGTCTCATTAAGACGCGATATATCGATCCCCGAACGCGCTCACCGTCAACTCCGGAACTCCACCAGAGCGAGCGGCGGTAGCGCAATCGACGGGGGAGCCGCGGCCGTCGATCCCGCGCCGTCTGGACCCCAGGTAATTCGATCCAAGTTACTTCGACTTCAGCTACGCTATTTGCGTAGCTGAAGTTGCGTATCTTGGATCAATCCCCTCCCCTAGTGTAGACCAGCCCTAAGTTTTACAAGTCAGAAAGGCCTCCTGGGAATTCAGTCTCCTATGTCTCTCTGGGGTGCAGGTAGGGTGACCAGATGTCCTGATTTTATAGGGACAGTCCCGATATTTGGGGCTTTTTCTTATATAGACTCCTATTACGCCCCACCCCCGTCCCGATTTTTCACACTTGCTATTTGGTCACCCTAGGTGCAGGAGCCATGTTAATTCTCTGTCTCTCCAGTTCAGGATCAGAATAAACTCCACTGGTTTAGCTTGATGGCTCTGTGTATTGCTAATATGGAAATTAAGCTAAACCCACATTTCTTTGTCTAGGACAGACCTGTTTATCACCTGGGCTAGGCTGTCTGGCTGTAAACATGTTCTAGTAACATCATACTGAGGGAATTCATAATTGCACATATAACGTTAACACATGCATTTTGCAATGATATTAATAATCAGTATCTTACTAGCTTTCATATACCTCACAAGGCTTATTTTGTACACCTATTATTGCAGTAGTGCAAAGGGTGAGAGTACAGGGGTGCCTAGGACATTTCTGATAGCAGGTTGTGACCCACCTTGGATTTAGCATAGCTGGTATCCAGCCCCACACCCAATAAGCATTAATGGTCTGTGGGCAGAGGTATTGTTTGAACTCAATGATTTTGGTTGGTTGGTTTTTTGTTTTGAGGGCGAGGAGCAGCTGCTGGCTTTCATTTGATTGTGTTTTAACTTTAGACAAAGGTGCCTGCAGCTGAGGACAGCCACTTTGTTGTGCGTACTGTAAATTGAGAGACTGTATTGTAGTAGCACCTGGGGGGTCTCACTTAAAATCCGAGCTTGCTGGGCTTGCCACTGTAGACACTAAGGTCCAGATTTTTAAAGGTATTTAGGTGTTGCTGCAATCAGCGCTACAATGTCTAACTGATTTAGGAGCCTAAATCCTCTTTTCAAAAGGGATTTAAGCACTTGGGAGCCTAATTCCCATAGACTGTCAATGGCATTTTGGCTCCTAAGTGTCTAGGTGTTGCAACATTCTGCGCAGCAATGGCTAAATGCCATTAGAAATCTGGGCCTAAGACTATTCCTGCCTCCAAAGTTTATAGTCTAAACCAAGATAAGAGGCATCAAATGGGTGCAACAGGCAATTGGAAGGGAACAGTCACAGGGTCACACTTCAAAGTGCTATAAATTGCCTCCTTGGTCTGCTGGACAGCCGGACGTCATGGCAACTGGCACTTGATGGAATACAGAGCCATTCTGATGATGCTCGCTCTTTACTGAGAACTCTCCCCATGTCCAGGGCCAGGAGGAGCTGTCTTGCTGGCTTTGCACCACCAGGGAAATTCACTAAGGGAATCTCAGGTGGCTAGAACAGTATAAAGCAACTGGAGTAGACAGGAGGATCCATCTCACGCTGTTGCAAAGGACAAGAGTCTGTGATTGGTATCAAGACAGGTTTAAAAATTAGGCCAAACTTAAGACTTATTTACTGAAGCAATTCCACAACGTGTTCCGTCCAATCAGCCTCAAACTGTACTACACAGTTGCTTCTAGGACCAAATACTCTTTCAAAAGCCTATACACATAGCGAGAACTTTCATACTACTGTAATGTTATTTCAACTCTACAGAATGTGTGGCCAAAACAGGGATGATCTTGCTCTGTGGAGAGATCACTTCCAAAGCTGTAGTGGATTACCAGCAAATTGTGCGAGAGACCCTCAAGAGGATAGGCTATGATGACTCTTCAAAAGGTGAGTTATGTACTTGCTTCCGGGTTCATGGTCAGTTCTGATTACGTGCTGTCAAATTCCTCCGTAACAGTCCTCAGTGAAAGAACATCATGGATGACTCTGATCCTGCAGGAGGAAAAAAGATAATATAAATATGGATGTGTATTGAATGTGGCTTTGAGTCAACATGTCACTCAGAAATTGATTGTTAGAAGTGCTGAACCCCCACCATTCCCAATGAAGTAGTGGAGTTGGAGCTTGCACAAATGACAGGATGGTTAGGGATGGAATATGACTTGTCTGCAGGCAAATGGCTTATTATAAAAACAGGAGAACTGGTCTTCCTTGTATTTAGGTTTCAGTAAACTTTGAGACTTAAAGTTCATGCACAAGGGAATTCTTCAATATTCCTACTAATGTAATTGCTACAAGGGGTTCCTGCAGCAGTGAATCCCCTACGTGACTATTCTACGTCAGCATTTCCCTGAATTCGTCTCAAATATACTTTTGTCTAGTTTCATCAAGTGCCCTTTACAAGAGACAATGAATGAAAGCCTGCTTCCTTTAACAACAGTCTTCAAACTTTCCTACTTAAATGACTTTAGGCATTGGCATTTGTCCACCAATAACAGAACATGGACAATGTCTCTGGTTGCGTGACCTATGGGATAGAATCTGACACCTCATGAAAAGCATGAGCTTCTACTGATTAGCCTGAACGACCAGAATAGCTTGGGGACTGTAATGTGCAAATATTTATACATGGCCTACCCACTGGAGGGAGACAAAGCCAAGCTGCTGGCATAAGGTTAATTCCTACACTTTGTGTTTGTAACCCAAATACCTCAAATCTTCAGCCAACCTTTTTTGACCTATCCGTGAAGTAACGCTTTTTTAGCTGACTTATTTCTGAAAACAAACAAAAGAAGAATATTGTGGTATCATTCGCTTCCACTTCTCTTCACCAGGATTAGACTATAAGACTTGTACAGTGCTGGTAGCTCTAGAACAACAGTGTGAAGAAATCAAACATGCTGTCTCCCATGGCAAGAGTGAAGATGACATTGGAGCTGGGGACCAGGTAAAGTGTCTTTATTTTAAACATTTAGAGCCCAGTCCAATAAACATTAAAAAAAAAGACTATACAGTATACACGGTAGATAATTAAAGCATGTGGGTTTGAACTAAATATTGTGTACATGATTAATAACAAGGCCAAGAAAACCTGGCACGTATTGGTTTCAACAAGTGCTGCCTGCACATATCCAACGACTCTAAAGGCTAAAGCTACAATTAAACTTTTTGTTATGGCAGGTGTCACCAGGTGGCGCTGTTAGTCTTTCAAGGTCTTAGTGTGAGCAAATTTTGATTCTTAAAAGGACATGCTATGGTATTTTGGGTTATGGATGGTTGTGTGTACAGGTAGCTTTGGGGGAGGGAGGTGGAGCTGTGCAAACAACAGGAGTTAGCTCTTTTTCTTGGTTTCAGAGTAGCAGCCGTGTTAGTCTGTATCCGCAAAAAGAACAGGAGTACTTGTGGCACCTTAGAGACTAACAAATTTATTTGAGCATAAGCTTTCGTGGTCTCTGATTAGAGTGGGTTCTTGATGAGAAGGAGTTATTTCTTGGGAACCAGGCAATGCTGTTGGTCTGAGATTCCTGGAAGAAGGGATTACACTGGTCGGCTGTTTGATTTCAAGAGTGGTGTATATGTAAAGAAGCAAGTGACACTACACCCAGACTCCATGTCACAGATGCCTCTTCCCATGAACAGAAAATGGAAATAAGTGCCTTGGAATTATGTTTTCTTTTCTATTGCCTCAATGCAGGGTTTGATGTTTGGTTATGCCACTGATGAAACTGAAGAATGCATGCCTCTAACAATCCTACTTGCACACAAACTTAATGCAAAGATTAAAGCCCTGGAGAGGAATGGAACATGGCCCTGGATTAGACCAGATGGGAAAACGCAGGTTAGTAAATAATAGCGATTATAAATCAGATTTTAAAAGGGCTGTGCCCCTTAACTTGCACAATTGATTTTAGACCCGATTCACGTTCTTCAAGAAATGAAGGAACAGCTGGTGTGGCAGAGGCATGAATTCTGTGTGCTTGAATGGATTAGATTAGACAGGCCAGGAGATGGCATTTTCATATCCACTGCACAGATGGCCTGGTCCACACTGTCCTGCCAGTGCCTCAGTCATGACTCTTGGGACCCACCTAAGGAGTGAGAGGAACATATCTGTCTCCTTGGACACTAACATGATCAGTTAGTACCAGCTAGGATGGTGCTTTTTGTGGTATGGACACGTTTTGGGAGGCAACTGGACTGGGACAACCCACTGACTTCTCTCAGGCCCCCAGATCTTTTAGTCAGTGCTGCCACAGGCTACATTTGAAGCAATGACCTCAAAGTAAGAGGCTGCATATCTGGTTAGTCATCCCCTTAGCCTTCCAGTACTGCCATGAGTGGGTTTGCTAACTGAGTGGTTAGAGTTACATTTTCTCCCTAGTCAGACAGTTAACGTACATATGTTCTCACAAGGCAGAGGAGAACTGAATGGGGGGTGGGAATCGGAAGTATGGGGAATTGTTGGCGGAGAGGGCGGATTATGTTTAACTTCACTGGCTCAGTGGTGGTGAGTTAAGTTGCATTGTACTATTGCACTTTGGGATATTACTGGGGATGTATTGTTGTCAAAGGTTAAGAAAATCATATGGATACATGACCTTTTTAGCACTTGAATCAATCCAAAAATTGGTTTGGCAGGTTTCTTTCTTGTTATGAGAAAGTGTTGGCATGTAGGCACTCATATACATGCAAACCGCAGGTAAGGGAAGGATGCAGGTAATAGATGACAAAGGAATTTTGGTAAGAGACTGGTCTTTATTTCCTGAGCAATCACCTGACTTAGGTCAGGGTTTCACTAATGTCTTATTTAGGGCTGTCAAGCGATTAAAAACATTAATTGCAATTAATTGCGCAAATAATCGTACTGTTAAACAATAATAGGATACTATTTATTTAAATATTTTGGATCTTTTCTACATTTTCAAATATATTGAGTTCAGTTACAACACAGAATACAAAGTGTACAGCGCTCACTTTATATTTCTTTTTTATTACAAATATTTGTGCCGTAAAAACAAAAGTAATAGTATTTTTTCAATTCACCTTATACAAGTACTGTAATGCAAGCTCTTTATCATGAAAGTTGGACTTACAAACGTAGAATTATGTACAAAAAACCCTGCATTCAAAAACAAAACAATGTAAAACTTTAACGCCTACAAGTCCACTCAGTCCTACTTCTTGTTCAGCCAATCGCTATGACAAACAAGTTTGCCTACATTTGCAGGAGATAATGCTTCCCACTTCTTGTTTACAATGTCACCTGAAAGTGAGAACAGGCATTCTCATGGCACTGTTGTAGCCAGCGTCGCAAGGTATTTACGTGCCAGATATGCTAAAGATTCATATGTCCCTTCATGCTTCAACCACCATTCCAGAGGACGTGCGTCTGTGCTGATGATGGGTTCTGCTCGATAATGATCCAAAGCAGTGCAGACCAATGCAAATTCACTTTCATCATCTGAGTCAGATGCCACCAGCAGAAGATTGATTTTTTTTTTTTTTTGGTGGTTTGGGTTGTGTAGTTTCTGCATCGGAGTGTTGCTCTTTTAAGACTTCTGAAAGCCTGCTCCACACCTTGCCCCTCTCAGATTTTGGATGGCACTTCAGATTCTTAAACCTTGGGTTGAGTGCTGTAGCTATATTTAGAAATCTCCTATTGGTACCTTCTTTTTGTTTTGTCGAATCTGCAGTGAAAGTGTTCTTAAAACGAACAACATGTGCTGGGTCATCCAAGCCTGCTATAATATGAAATATATGGCAGAATGCAGGTAAAACGGAGCCAGAGACATACTATTCTCTCCCAAGGAGTTCAGTCAAAATTTTATTAACCTGTTATTTTTTTTAACGAGCATCATCAGCATGGAAGCATGTCCTCTGGAATGATAGCTGAAGCATGAAGGAGCATACAAATGTTTAGCATATCTGGCACGTAAATACCTTACACCGCCCGCTACAAAAGTGCCATGCAAACACCTGTTCTCACTTTCAGGTGACGTTGTAAATAAGAAGCCCGGCAGCATTATCTCTCGTAAATGTAAACAAACTTGTTTGTCTTAGCTATTGACTGAATAAGAAGTAGGACTGAGTGGACTTGTAGGCGCTAAAGTTTCTCATTGTTTTGTTTTTGAGTGCAGTTATGTAACAAAAAAATCTACATTTGTAAGTTGCACTTTCATGATAAAGAGATTGCACTACAGTACTTGTATGAGGTTAATTGAAAAATATTATTTCTTTGGTTATCATTTTTCCAGTGAAAATATTTGTAATAAAAATAATAATATAAAGTGAGCACCGCACACTTTGTATTCTGTGTTGTAATTTAAATCAACATATTTGAAAATGTAGAAAAACATCCAAAAATAGTTAATAAATTTCAGTTGGTATTCTGTTGTTTAACAGTGGGGTTAAAACTGCGATTAAACACGATTAATTTTTTTAATTGCAATAAATTTTTTTGAGTTAATCGCATGAGTTAACTGCGATTAATCGACAGCCCAAGTCTTATTCCACTGTCATAAGGCAGGAGTCAGTAGCCACGAACTCCAGCACCTACCCCTAAATTTGAATTGGGTCACACTGATCACTGCCATATATCACCAATGATTAGAGTCTACAAACTGTAACTAGGAAGAAGCAGTGGAAGTAAGGCAAAGCAGACATGTAGGCAAAATTCCAAGAGGTCGCTAAGCATTTGCAACTTGGTTTGACTTCAGTGTGAAATGCTGGTGTAGAGCACCTCCTGCAGTTTGATGTTTAGAATTAACTTCTTCCAAAAAGGGTAATTTAACCATAGCTGGAGCTTCAGTATTTTAAGCTCCTTTCCCTTCGCACTTTAGCCTGCCCCATCTATGAATGACCTTAATGCTTGTTGGCTGGGATCTCAAGCTCTCGTTTTTCATTATAATTACTTTGTTTCTCTGTAGCCAACTAGAGATGAGCATATGCTTCTGTAGTGGTCCTTCTTTATTTTAATTAGATCGTGGTTATTTTTGGCCTCTTTGAGGTCTGTATTTCCATCAATCGTTTTTCAGCGTCACCAGTAATAATCTAGCATCCAGTCCTTTCTCTAATCAGATTTCACCAAATTCTATTCCTTCTGCTATTAGAGGGAAATATGAAGTTGTTTTAATTGTCCATTTGGGTTTGATGCCCCTCCTGGTCAGGGAATATTGGATTTGAATTTCCATGGCTGATTTTCAGGTCACAATGGAATACAAGGAAAAGGATGGAGCAGTGGAGCCCATCCGTGTACACACATTGGTGATCTCTGTACATCATGCACCCGATATGTCTGTACAACAAATGCGGAAAGAACTAATGGAAAAAGTTGTCAAAGAAGTTATTCCAGCAAAATATCTAGATGAGAACACAATCTATCATCTCCTTCCGAGTGAAGTGTTTATAGAAGGTGGTCCTAAGGTATGGTACTTTGAAAGATTTTTAATATAAATAGACTGATATTACATTCTGCAATGTCCTTTCTAAATGTTCTCTCTCAAAACAATTAAATGTACTGCTTTAGTGAAACAATACAAGTCTCAACTACATTTTTAAGGAAATGTGGTCACTTCTGCTTATACTCAGTCATCAGGAGGATGTGAGGAAGCTAGCATCCAAACTGATCCTATAATTGTTTGGCCAATCAAGAGTGGATATGTAGAGATTCTTGAATCTTTATCAATGACAAAATATACTTCAATCATTACAGAAAGTTGAACATTATGTTAAACAGGCTCTTAAATTAATTGCTAAAATTCTTGACTCGAAGCACTTGAGTTGATTTCACAATACCTATGATGCTTAGCACTTAGAGTAATTTGTATGGTTAATGCTATCCGGATGGCTATGCAATTTAAGATTGAGACACAATGTATTAATCCTCACCGTACATGAGAACCTGGAATTAGTTCAGTGTTTCAGTTACCCACACTGAGCAAGATTTTGGTTGGCCCTTACATGGGCGTGCACTAGGGAGAAGAAAATAAAAAAACCTCTTCCCTACCTTATACAAGTGGTGTAACAAATGGCCAAATTCAAGTGAGTACCGGACTGCCATAGAGATACTCACCACAGTGATAACAATTCCCCTTTTCTCCAGGCATCTTGCTACATAGGTGGGAACTATGTGCACCTCTTAAACAGGGGGTTGAAGTTCATGCACCCCCCTGTGCACTGGATGGCACATGACCTGTGCTGGAGTGGTGCAGCTCCCCACTGGGGCAGTGCCTACAAGGTACAATCTAGTCAATTGTGTACAGATTTCACTAGATAACTAAAGGCAAATCCTGACTAGCCTTTTGCCTTATTTAGTGAAGTTGAGTTTTACTGTAAACCACTCCTCTTTTCCCTTGAAAGGGTGAATAATCCCACCAAGTGTCACTAAACATGTTCAGTGGGCAGCAGTTCCAACATTATGATCCGTGCTGGATACGGGAAATGACAAAGGGAATAGGTTTTACTGTGTCTTTCAAAAACGGGCTGTGTTCATATCAATCTTTGAGAGTTACTACAGTACAAACTGTGGCACATCCTACGTAAAATTCCACCTTACCCACGTAGGCTATATCAAATAACGGCCTAGAAAGAGACGCATAGCAACCCATTGATTGGGCTTATTTTGTTTCTGACATAATTACAAGCAATTAATCCATAGTGGTGTTGGAATTAATTTATACACAGAGCCTGGGTTTGCCCAGTCAACGTGTAATTGTTTGCCCTACAGGGTGATGCTGGACTGACTGGCCGAAAGATCATTGTTGATACTTATGGAGGCTGGGGAGCCCATGGTGGAGGTGCGTTCTCTGGGAAAGATCCTTCCAAAGCTGATCGCTCAGCAGCATATGCAGCTCGCTGGGTTGCAAAATCCCTAGTGAAAGCTGGTCTCTGTAGAAGAGTATTGATCCAGGTAAGAAGGGCAAAATCAAGAGCAAGCACACCCTACTAAACACATTATCGGTAGTTCTCTTAGCAATCTCTATACTTCAGGCTGCCTAACACTTTGAATGATGAGACCATGTTTTCAGTTGCTTATACGTTTGCCAGAGTTAAACCATTTGGGTTGAAGTTTTTCATTCTGGGGATAGGTTTCAGACTGAATTTTTTGGGCAAGTTTCAGCAAAAAATGTTCAGTTATTGCCAAGAATGAGGGTGAAGAAGAATGCTGTTTGGCCCATTTTAAATGCTTAGCTTTAACAAGAAGCTCTGGCACCTCAGTGATTTGGAGAAAGGGCTTGAAATTTGGGGGGGGTCACCCTCGTGTCAGTGTGCCTCCTGTGGTTCCCATGAAAACCCAAATTTGGACAAGTTACAAGCCTGTGAAAAATCACAGTTTGCACATCCTCAGTAGAGATGTTGGAGGCTGGCAGCTACATTTTATGAGGAGTCCATCTGCACTGAGCATGCTCTATCCCCACATAGCTCCTGCATGCTGACTGGACTGTATATGTGCCATCCCCCGTGCCCGAGCTTGCTCCATTCCAGGGCCATGGTGGCTGAGCAGGATTTAGCTTGCAATGGCTTTTCTTGGCTGCTGGAGACCACTGTGGTGGCAGGTATTGGAACTGAGCAAGGAGACCCTCTTTCTATGTTCGTAATGCCCCCTACTGCCACCCAGAAAGCTTGGGGGAGGCAGCCTGATTCCAGTGCAAAAGGATGAGAAGCAGAGGGAGGAGAGGAAGGCTGAAAGCAACAAAAGCTGTGGGATGGGGGTTGAAATAGTAGAAAACCAGGTCTGGAACAGGAGCTGAAGAAAAGGGGGACAGTCAACATGTTGGGGGCACAGCGACAGAGTCTGACCACTAGAGAGAACATCCTACCCCCAGAACCTGTAACTGAACCCAGGGTTGCTGATTCTCTAGCAAATAACTGTGAACCCCACTGGTACAATGTCTCTTCCTTGCCCCCCACCTTCCAGTGGCTGATCCACACAGGACTACTAGGCTGTGCTTCTCTACTCATTACCTCAAAAGTCTAAATGTCTCAGCCCTGCCCATAACCCATGTGAGAGTCAATATGGCTCCACATGATAAAAATTTGTTTTTTTCAGATTGCTTTTTATGAAAATACAAAATTACATCCCCAAAATGACATGAAAAGAATGTTAAGGTTGCAAAGTCAAGCATTCCAAAATTAGGAAATGCCAGAATGAAGGCTGCCTGTGCAACCTTATTTGGTTTCCTTGGTCATATGCTTGATTATGATATTGTGTGATCGTGTTTGCAGTGTTGGTGTAGCTGTGTTAGCCCCAGGATATTGGGGAGACAAGATGGGTGAAGTAATATCTTTTATTGGACCAACTTCTGTGGTGAGAGAAGTTGGTGCAATAAAAGATATTACTTCATCCACCTTGTTCCTCTAGTATGTAATCATGTAATTTAAATATTTTCCACTGGACCCCCTAGCTCCATCAGTACAAAGGATAGATGGTGTTTAGGAAATTAATCAGGCTGCGTAATGAATAAGGCTTTTGTCCTTAGGATTGTGGGCGCATTTGCTTCAGAAGTTGGAAGATATGTAGTGAATGAGGTAAAGTATTACCAGCAGAGGAAAGATGGTCTTATGGCAAAGACAATCAAATGCTGTCCTGAAGAACTGGATTCTGTCCCTGCCCCTCTAAAGAATTCCTGTGGTGCTGGGCAACTCACTTCAATCAAACCATTCACAGGTGGCCACTAATTATCTTCCGCATTTCTTGATTGCCCCACTTAAGAATCTACTACTGCAATGGAAGTCAATGGGAGCTCTGCTCTGAAAAATTAGCCCTTAAGCATCTGTAGCTGGGTTCCCAACATTAGTAAACATTGAAAATGTTGGCCTTAATCCATCCCAGTTTCTCCTCTGTGAAGATAAATGTATTTATATTGGTGAAGCACTCAGATACTTCAGCGAGTAAACTTATGATTGTGTAACTAGTGCAGGCTTTGGAGGGCGGGCAATAAATAAGGGTAAGATTATGTCACGGAAGTCATGGATTACGTGACTTTCGGAGACCTTTGTAACATTTTCCAGCCTCGGCGTGGTCAGCCGATGGGGGCCCTGGAGCTCTGAGCTACCGAGGGTGGCGGGGGGACCCTGGAGCTCTCTGCTGCTACAGGTGGTGCAGGAGGCCCCCTCCAGCTCCCAGTCACCCCCGACAGTGGGTGTTGGACCCCACCTTCTGCAGTGGGTCTAGGCTCTCATCCCTCCCTGCTTGGGCTTCGGTTCTCCTTCCCCCTCCCCCTCGCCCAAATTTTGTCTTGGTTATTTTTAGCAAAAGTCAGAGACAGGTCATGGGCTTCTATGATTTTTTGTTTATTGCCCGTGACCTGTCCCTGACTTTTACTAAAAATAACCATGACAAAATCTTAACCTTAGCAATAAATAATGCTGGGGGGGGGGCGGGATGGGGAGGCGGGCGTACATAGAAAGATGAGGACAAAAGATTATTCACTAAGTGAGCGCCATCCATCCTGTGCACTTTATTGGGCAGGGGTCCTGGGGGAAAAATCGTAAGTGATCATGGAATTAAAGAGTATCATAATGCATGTGCCCAGGGGGGCCGAATTAAGGTTGCTTGGGCATTTCCTAACTTGTACATGCTTGACTTCGCAATCATCACTTTAAACGTGTTTTTTATACAATAGAACTCTATTGCAGTAGTAACACTGCATTGTTATACGGAGGAGACAAAGCCATGAGTTGAATGAGTGCAGAGAAAAATATATGCACTCAGAGGCAAGAGCTTGGTCTCATTCCCTACACCTTGCATGCCTTGCCTCGTTTCTGTACAGTTACATTAAATTCTGTTTTCCTTCCTTATGCATGAATCCTTGGGGCCTGTAGCTTTTGGGTGGTGCTCTGTTGAGTTGCCTGACCCTCATACAGATAGGATATCTCCATTAATTAATTTATTTATCTATCTCCTAGAACTGGAAGGGACCTTAAAAGGTCATCGAGTCCAGCCCCCTGCCTTCACTAGCAGGACCGAGTACTGATTTTGCCCCAGATCCCTAAGTGGCCCCCTCAAGGATTGAACTCACAACTCTGGGTTTAGCAGGCCAATGCTCAAACCCCTATAAGGCCATGACTGGGCCCCAAACAAATACAAAACAAATAAAACATGATGATTGTCTAGGCAGCATGCAATACCAGCAAGTATGCATAATTGTACTGGGTGACTGCTGTGTATCAGCTTTCATTCAGCACACTACATCCTCATATACATTAGAGGGCAGAGCTGTTCCACAGTTAAACACTTGAGCTGAGGTTTCATAGCACCCTTGGTTCCTGCAATGACCTGATAATGACTAATAATGACACAGCACCTAGAGGTCCCAATTAGGAACAGGGCCCTGTTGTGCTAGGCATTGTTACACACATGATAGGTAAAGGGTGAAGAGAGGGGAAAGAATGCAGCATTGGCCTAACATTCTTGACTTTAGTGGGAGTGCAGAAGGCCAATGCTACGTGCATTTGAAAAGGCCACCCTCAATGAGGCAGACGTCAGGGAAGGAGGCGAGGCAAGAGGGGATTAGTACATTGGAAACTAGGGCGACATCAGATATTAACAGTAGAGGCAAGGGATGGTGATGGGGAGAAAGGATGGAGAAGAGCACAGAAGTACAACTGGAAGCTAAGGTCTTGTGAAGTAGTAGGTTGTTGGTCCAAACAGTCAATCAGAGGAAGGAAATTATCAATAGACACTGAAATGGGTGTTATCACTGTCCTGGGGCTGTTGAGTGTTGTAGCAAGAGTCTCTGCCTGCTGAACTGACTCTGGTCTGGAAATTATTTCCACGCTAACCAACTTTTCTGGAAAATCAGTGCAATGTATAGAGACAACGTACACTTAACCATTGTTCTGTCTGTGACCACTATCCCATCATTCCAGACACAATAGCTGCAACAGGTGCATCGCAGACACATAGCATGACAGAAGGCTCATGCTAGACAGAAATTCCATGTACAGGAATACATAAAGGTGCAATTATATAGGTGTACAAAGATCTAATAGTTTTGTAGGTTGCAATCAAACAATGTTATCATGGGAAAGTAAAGCACCAAAAGTGAGAAATTGCCAAACTCAAAGTTGCCCTTTTGCCTTGCTTTTTTACTTATGAAATATCAGGATTGTCAAATCAGTTTTTACATAAGAACGGCCATACTGGATCAGACCAAAGGTCCATCTAGCCCAGTATCTGTCTTCCGACAGTGGCCAATGCCAGGTGCTTCTGAGGGAATGAACCGAACAGGTAATCATCAACGGATCCATCCCCAGTTGCCCATTTCCCAGCTTCTGACAAACAGAGGCTAGGGACACCATCCTTGCCCATCCTGGGTAATAGCCATTAATGGACTTAACCTCCATGAATTTATCCAGTTCTCTTTTAAACGCTGTTATAGTCCTAGCCTTCACAACCTCCTCAGGCAAGGAGTTCCACAAGTTGACTGTGTGTTGTGTGAAGAAGAACTTCCTTTTATTTGTTTTAAACCTGCTGCCTATTAATTTTATTTGGTGACCCCTAGTTCTTGTATTATGGGAATAAGTAAATAACTTTTCCTTATCTACTTTCTCCACATCACTCATGATTTTATATACCTCTATCATATCCCCCCTTAGTCTCCTCTTTTCCAAGCTGAAAAGTCCTAGCCTCTTTAATCTCTCCTTATATGGGACCCGTTCCAAACCCCTAATCATTTTAGTTGCCCTTCTCTGAACCTTTTCTAGTGCCAGTATATCTTTTTTGAGATAAGGAGACCACATCTGTATGCAGTATTCAAGATGTGGGCGTACCATCGATTTATATAAGGGCAATAAGATATTCTCCATCTTATTCTCTATCCCCTTTTTAATGATTCCTAACATCCTGTTTGCTTTTTTGACCGCCTCTGCACACTGCGTGGACATCTTCAGAGAACTATCCACGATGACTCCAAGATCTTTTTCCTGATTCGTTGTAGCTAAATTAGCCCCCATCATATTGTATGTATAGTTGGGGCTATTTTTTCCAATGTGCATTACTTTACATTTATCCACATTATATTTCATTTGCCATTTTGTTGCCCAATCACTTAGTTTTGTGAGATCTTTTTGAAGTTCTTCGCAGTCTGCTTTGGTCCTAACTATCTTGAGCAGTTTAGTATCATCTGCAAACTTTGCCACCTCACTTTTTACCCCTTTCTCCAGATCATTTTCCTGCTTTATTGGTGGTTTTCCTCTTGGGACCCAGAGAGTTGAGTTTTGAGCTCTCTTGGCCCTTGATTGAACAGGGGAAGGAGGTGTTGACTCTTCAGCAGAAGGGCTGTCCTTGGAAGTGTTTGAGTTCAGTTAGCCAGTCAGAAGGATTCTGATAGGCTGAGTATAAAACACTTCCCCTCTTAATTGTTCTGGTTTCACCTGCATAGCATTTCTGTCAAATATTTGCCCAGTATAGTCTTCCAATCAAACAGGATAGTTGAGTTAAATTTCTAATGTAAACAAACAGAAACAACAAATCTTCCCAGCTTCACTTATACATCATAAGGAAGCAGAAAGGCGCACCCATTTCCCCCATGGTAGAGCCCCTTCCAAGTCCTAGTTCCTGAGTATGGCATATTTTCAGTGTAAGATATTGGTTCCTACGGACCCCAACAACACTGGCCCAATACTCGCTGTTTTGACTGGGGGAAGGTTCCAGACCACAATACAGCAGGAGCATGCCGTAATGGAATACTAAAAACAGGTCCTAAAGGAAATACCTTATCTGTACTGCAGGGAATCTTAAAACTAGGTAGGTGTCTATTTTTGTAAAGCAGAAGGGTGCTGAATTGAACTGCAATTTCTAACTTGGTTTGATGTATGTATCCTACAGCTGTCTTATGCTATTGGTCTGAGCCACCCTCTAGCCATTTCCGTATTCCACTACGGCACTTCAGATAGATCAGAAGAAGAGCTGCTTGAAATTGTACAGAAAAACTTTGATCTACGCCTTGGAGTCATTATAAGGTTTGTCTCCCATTGGAGAACTTACACACCTTGACGGTTCACTCTAGTATAATAGACAGTTGAACAATTTAAATTCAAGTGTTTGGCTCCTGTGCTCCTGACTCTGAAACAATTTATAATCATTAAAATACCCATTAGCGCCATCTTTGTGTCCTCCCCTCTACACAAACTGCTCCACTCGGAGGCCTAAAACCAGTCCTCAAGTGGGGTCCTCCCTGTAGAACGGTTTAAAACATCCTGCCCATAAAACTTGTCTATACTACATATTTTTACCAAGCTCGTAAGAAGGTGATAATGCTGTTTAGTTCTGGTACAATTTGTGGCCACACATCTTAGCTTACACATGATTATAACTAGGGGTCTACTTAAATCGCGGGGAAATGAAACATTTTTCATGGGTTGGTCACATCATAACTAGCAGATTTTGCAGATGTGTTCATACTATGCTGCCGCCCTTACTTCTGTGCTGTTGCTGGCGGCAGTGCTGCCTTCAGAGCTGGGTGCCTGGCCAGCAGCCGCCGCTCTATGGCCGCTCAGTTCTGAAGGCAGCGTAGAAGTAAGGGTGGCAATACCACCATCCCCTACAGCTTTCACAGGGGAGACCAGATTTCATGGTCCTTGACACGTTTTTCACAGCTGCAAATTTGGTAGGGCCCTAAAAGTGGACACAAGAACAAATGGATATAAACTGGCTATCAGGAAGTTTCGACTTGAAATTAGATGAAGGTTTCTAACCATCAGAGGAGTGAAGTTCTGGAACAGCCTTCCAAGGGGAGTAGTGGAGGCAAAAGACATATCTGGCTTCAAGACTAAGCTTGATAAGTTTATGGAGGGGATAGTATAATGGGATAGCCTAATTTTGGCAATTAATTTGTCTTTGACTACTAGCGGTAAATATGCCCAATGGCTTGTGATGGGATGTTAGATGGGGTGGGATCTGAGTTACTACAGAGAATTCTTTCCTGGGTGTCTGGCTGGTGAGTCTTGCCCACATGCTCAGGGTTTAGCTGATCGCCATATTTGGGGTCGGGAAGGAATTTTCCTCCAGGGCAGATTGGCAGAAGCCCTGGGTGTTTTTCGCCTTCCTCTGCAGCGTGGGGCACGGGTCACTTGCTGGAAGATTCTCTGCACCTTGAAGTCTTTAAACCATGATTTGAGGACTTCAGTGGCTCAGACACAGGTTTGATACAGGAGTGGGTGGGTGAGATTCTGTGGCCTGCATTGTGCAGGAGGTCGGACTAGATGATCATAATGGTCCCTTCTGACCTTAAAGTCTATGATTCTATAATTATAACCATGGCAGTGCACTGCATTTCACTGTGTCTCATGACCAGGGTAATGTAGTATGCATGTCAAAGTGTAATTAAACTTCAGTACAGTTCCTCTGTGTCATAGACAGGACTGCCTAACAGCATCTGCCACTGGGTTACCTAGTGTTCCTACCTCCCTAGTTCATCTGAAGACTCCCACTTCTAGAGAGGACTGTTCTGTAATGAGGCCTCCCTGCACTCTCTCCCTTTGTGGCAGCTGTCCCACAGGGTGTTGCTACCTATGGTCCAGCTTCTGATATACTTACTTCACAAATAATCCCACTGAATCAGTGAGATTGTCTGTGGAATAAATAACCCTCACTCAAGTTGAATACATCTGAATCTGGCCCTTTTCAGAAAGTGGCAGTCCAGTACTTGCTGTGGCTAGCCATCAGGAGCTGTAGCAAGCATGTCAACATCCACTTCTGGAGAGGTTGATTTTGGGGCCAGCTACTGCAAATATTTTCTCCATTTCAGGAAAGTGTTTGGTTTGATAATGAGGTGAAAACCCAACTAGTGATCTGGAACAAAGAGCCAACCTTAATAATAGTGCTGCAATCTTATAAAGCCTGTTTGAAGTTGACTAAACTTGGTTTAAAAGGCAGCCAGCTAGTCCCATGTTTTGGGAGTCTACTTAAATTGCAGAGAAAACACATTTTTTGTGGGTTGGTCACAACATAAATAGCAAATTTCATGAATGACATGGCTATTTATGCCGTGACCAACCCACAAAAAATGAGTGCTTTCTCTGCAGTGTTTCTCAAAGTGGGGGCCCCGACCCAAAAGGGAGTCGCAAGCCTATTGTAGGGGGGTTGTAATATTGCCACTCTTACATCTGCGCTGCTGCTCTCAGCAGTGCTGCCTTCAGACCTGGGTGGCAGCTGCTGGCCGGGATCCCAGCTCTGAAGGCAGTGTCGCCGCCAGCAGCAACACAGAAGTAAGGATGGCATGGTACGCTATCGCCACCCTTACTTCTGTGCTGCTCCTGCTGCTCTTGGTGGTGCTGCCTTCAGAGCTAGGCACCCCACCAGCAGCTGCTGCTCTCTGCTCTGCCTTCAGATCTGGGTGGCCAGAAACCAAATTTCACAGAGGAAACCAGATTTCATGGTCTGCGATGTGATTTTCACGGCTGCAAATTTGGTAGACCCCTACCCATGTTTGTTAGATGCTCTCATAATAAACACAGGGAAACAACCACAACATTGTGTAAAAGTATTAGGGACTTGGCTTAAATCCAGTTGTGGCTGAAACTGTAAAAACCATTGAAAGTGTCACCTAATCAACAGCAGTAGTGGGGGGAAAAACCCTGTGCAGCCATCGAAGCTGTTCTATTTCATTTTTTACTCTGCTTCCACCATGGCGTGGCCGGTGACACTAGCCCAATGCAGTCCTTGCACTCAGGGAAGCATAAAGACTGCGCTTGTGCTTGGCCCCTCACCTCTGGAGGGGATCAGAACAGGAAGGGGGTAGTGCTCCCTGACCAGCACTTGCCTGCTTGCACAGAGCCGGGGTGCAGTCTGACCCTAATACTTACCTTTGGTCACTGATTCATCGGACTCTACGTGAATCATAGGTGCTGTCTCCATGGATGCTCCAGCTGGGGGAAGGGATGAAATGGGGGCGGGGCCCGGGGTGGAGTGGGAGGGGAAGAGGTGGCGTGGGGGCGGGGCCTGGGGCTGAGCATTAGATGCTGGCGCCTGTGATGTGAATTGTTATGGGGAATTGCCTCTCTGCTCCTAGTTTTCAGTTTTAATCTCTTTATCTGTGTAAAGTGCTAATATAAACTTAAGAATCCCTTTCAGAATTTTGAAAACATTGCTTTAATTGCTCACGTACATCTTCAATCCAGCATACTTAATGTGGTTCTAGTCTGATGGGGACTATAAATAGTATTGTGGAGTTTCATATATATTGTGTCTGAGGATAACTTGGATGTATTACAGAAGTAGAAAGGCTATGTTCACACTACAGCTTAGGTTGGTATAAGTTATGTCACTCAGGGGTGCGAATAAGCCACCCCTCTGAGTGTGGACAGCGCTATGTCCATGGGAGAGCTTCTCCTGCCAACATAGCTACTACTGCTCATGGGGGCTGGAATAATTAAGTCAACGGGAGAGTTTTCCACCGATGCAGCTGCGTGGCTGTAAGCTCGGTAGTGTAGCCATCGCCTAAGTTATTTATGTACCTTAAATAATCAGATAAACATTTTTCTTTCCAAGTTATAATGTCAAAATGTGGAGAAACTTTCTGCCAGTATCTTTAAATCTTTACTACTCTTCAATCAGCTGTTAACTCTGCATACACAGAGGGAGCAGATCTGTTGAGTAAGATCATCACTTCCATAGTACATTTCAGAGGACAGCATTTTATAGCTTTTCTGAAGATAGACACTCAGGCTTAGGCTGACACCTTTATTATATACTGTACTCTGGAAAGTAATATCCTTCCTGTGGTAGTGACCAGTATTCACAGACTGGACTCAATCTGCTAGTACAATCTAAATTCTTATTTGCTGTTTTCACTCTTGCTGTTGATAAGCTGATGGCTTCAGTGATGTCTTATTATATTATTCTTATTATTTTATTATAACACCCAGACCCTCTTGACTTCAGTGATTTTTGTTCATTTAATAACATCCAACGCAACATGGTTTAATACATATCGCTAGATTAATCCCTTTCTCGCAAACCATTTTCACTATTTTGAGCACCACAGGTGATCTGTTCCAATCAACTAGGAGCCAAAAGTTTTGGAGTCTTTGTGACAGGGTGTAGATAGCCTAAGGCTTATTCATCACTCTGTGTGCTTTGCAAGTGTCCCCAGGTGGGCCAAACTAAGGAGATAATTGGTTAAGGACTGGATGATTAAACAACTAACAAGGTGATTCAGCTCATCAGCTGGGGATAGTTAAAAGAGACAGGGGAGGAGAGGAAGGTTGGAAAGAAGGGCTAGCCCATGATCTCAGAGAGATGAGAGCTCTCCCTGTTTCTCACCCTGTGTCTGAGGAGAAAGTAAAAGCCTTATGTTGTGGGGCACAAGCACTTGTATAGCACATTGTAAATAATGCACGTGGTGTTGAACCTATGCAGGAGTGTGTGAGGTCTGTTTGCAATGAAGAATCCATGCTGAGGGAACCCCACCCTGTGACAGTCTTGCTGCTTTGTTGCTCATTTACTTGGCCTTTTAAGTATTAGCGTCTTCTAAATTAGGGCCTGATGCAAAGCTTATTGGAGTCAATAGGAATTTTTTCCCATTGTTTGCAGTAGGCTTTGGATCAGGCCCTTACATCTTGTTTTAAAGTAGTCTTGTCCAAATGTAAGTACTGGTATGGTATGTGGTCCTGATATTGGCTCCTGCATGCTCTGGACCACAAAGCCTCTTTCCAGCTTGAAGATCTATGGATATCCTGGTGGTACTTGTTCCACTTTACTTAGTTATTAAAGGCTTGGGCAATAGCCAGGACAATAATCCTGACAATAATATTAATGATCTGGATGATGGGATTAATTGCACCCTCAGCAAGTTCACAGATGACACTAAGATGGGGGTTGAGGTAGATATGCTGGAGGGCAGGGATAGGGTCCAGAGTGACCTAGACAAATTGGAGGATTGGGCCAAAAGAAATCTGATGAGGTTCAACAAGGACAAGTGCAGAGTCCTGCACTTAGGAAGGAAGAATCTCATGCACTGTTACAGGCTGGGGACCGAGTGGCTAGGCAGCAGTTCTGCAGAAAAGGACCTGGGGATTACAGTGGATGAGAAGCTGGATATGAGTCAGCAGAGTGCCCTTGTTCCCAAGAAGACCAATGGCATATTGGGCTGCATTAGTAGGGGCGCTGCCAGCAGATTGAGGGAAGTGATTATTCCCCTCTACTCGGCACTGGTGAGGCCACATCTGGAGTATTGCGTCGAGTATTTGGGCCCCCCACTACAGAAGGGATGTCAACAAATTGGAGAGAGTCCAGAGGAGGGCAACAAAAATGATTAGGGGGCTGTGGCACATGATTTACGAGGAGAGGCTGAGGGAACTGGGGTTATTTAGTCTACAGAAGAGAAGAGTGAGGGGGGATTTGATAGCAGCCTTCAACTACCTGAAGGGGGGTTTCCAAAGAGGATGGATCTAGACTGTTTTCAGTGGTGGCAGATGACAGAACAAAGAGTAATGGTCTCAAGTTGCAGTGGGGGAGGTCTAGGTTGGATATTAGGAAACACTATTTCACTAGGAGGGTGGTGAAGCACTGGAATGGGTTACCCTAGGGAGGTGGTGGAATCTCCATCCTTAGAGGTTTTCAAGGCCTGGCTTGACAAAGCCCTGGCTGGGATGATTTAGTGGGTGTTGGCCCTGCTTTGAGCAGGGGATTGGACTAGATGACCTCCTGAGGTCTCTTCCAACCCTAATATTCTATGAATAAGGTGCTCAAGAGGAAATTAGCTTAAGAACAGTAGAGTAAGCAATTGCCTATATTCAACATAAACCCTTCAAATAAAGATTAACAAGTACAGTGAGCCTGGATTCAATGAAACTTTCATTACAGTGAAATGCAGTAAGGGCCCATATTGATTCAGACGTTGGCTGATATTGGGACACAAATCCAGTGTAGAGAAATATGCCCCTCTGGCCGAAACCTTGAGAGCTAAAGGTTACCAGGTCCAGACACACGCACTGATCATCAGAGCCTTAGGCGCAGGGGACCCCAGTAACGAGCGAGTGCTGACAGAATGCGGAATTGGTCAACGCTACGCTTGGCTGATGCGGTAACTCATGGTGTCAGATGCCATCAGGTGGTTGAGGGATATCTACATAGAACACATCACTGGTCATCGGCAATACCAGGAGGGTGAGCTGGTGTGTCGATGAGAAGCGCAGTCAGGAAAGTAACAAATACTTTCCTCGTGGATTGTATTTTCTAATGGACAACCAACCTAATTTTCAATTACTGAGGGACAATCTCCACTCACTGATATATTTTGCTTTCCACAACCAAATCTCCGTGCAACGTTTCATGAGTGATGTACCCGTGTATTCGGATTCTAATATCTAAACTGTATTGTTAAATCTATTCACCTAAATTTGGGTTATTGCTGATTATGTACTCTATGTATCATATGACTTTTAAAAACTAATTCTGTATTTGTGGATAATCTAAGCACTATACCCAGATGTGCAAACACTCTTTCCCCAACCTTTGTATTATATAATTTTTTTTAACATTAGCTTTAATAACATTTTTAAATCAGAGATTGACCATTACAGTAGCTGTAAACCCCAAGTATAGGCACTGTAAACCCTTATTACACTAGACTTGCATTAGTGCAATTTACCCTGGTTGCAAGCAGGGTTAAGCTCCACCCATGCAAAAAGCGGCTTTGCCTGTCACTTGCGTCTTGCATCAGTGCAGCTATGCTGGCATCTATCTACTGATGGCTGTTAGCAGGTCAAAACCCTAGTGTAGACAAAAACTAGCTGGCTTGGAAAATATTCATTTGGCAGAACCCACGTTCATTGTGAAAATTGGTATTTAGTGTTTAGACTTACTAATGTGGAAGTACAGTACTGTCCTTCATAGGTCCTTTCCTGGATGTTTCCTACATGAGGATATGATCTGTCTTTGTGTTATGGCTACATTTGAATATACCCTATGTTACATTTAAAATGAACAAAGCATCCGTCCACAGACTTGCACAGGCATAGGAGAAAAACATTTCAAGTCCATAGGCACATTTTGTGAACATTGTGGCTGAGCTAGGTGATCCAAATCATAACCTTCTGGTAGATGATACATTCTTAGCTGACATCAGGTATTTATGTATGTTTCTGCTACTAGCTGCATCCTGATATTGCCTCTGATAGTTAGACTTTCAGGCATTCCACTGTTGGTTTTCAAGGGCTATAAATGGACCCTGAATCCATTCTGTGGCTGCTGTTCCCTTTGTAAATTTGGATGATTTCATGGAGGAGAGATTATAGTTTGCACTGTCAGTTAAAATCATTCCCCTTGTTCGTATGAGAAAGGCATCAGAGTATCTTGATGCACTAATATACTTGCATCTTCTCTTGCATCTTCTGTTTCTTTTTATGCAGGGAACTGGATTTGAAGAGACCAATATATCAACAGACTGCATGTTATGGGCACTTTGGAAGAGAAGAATTTACATGGGAAATACCAAAGAAGCTTGTGTATTAAGCTTTTCCAAATCTGTCTCTTATAATGGAGAATCTTTTTAATGAGCAGGTATGACCTCTAAACTGTCAGAGGGGAAAAGGATCTTTTTAAAATCTAATAAATGACATTCTTGTAACTGAACTAGGTACTGACAACTATAAGCAATGTAACTTTTATGCTGGCTTTACATTTTAAATACACATATGTGACACCTAGTGTCTCTTCATTTATTTTTTCAGAAAGGACTCAGGTGACTTACAACCTTTAGTCTCTGTTGTAGTGATCCAAGTGAGTTAGTGAAAATACTCACCTATTATGGGATATTACATATTATAACCTGTATATGCCTTAGCTGTGAGATAACATTTACTTAAGTTTGCTTTAATGTGAGTCAAAGCTTTGTGTGTATACTTTTGTGACAGTTGGTGTGTGTGTGTTTCAGTGTAAACACCCAGGGTTTGCTTGCACAGCTAGTTAAGTGCTACGCTCTAACTGGCCCTGTGGGCCCAGCTTCCATAGACGATGAGTTCTGTAGTGCAGTTTGATATACTCCCACTGTAACTTTATAGTTTGTGGTAGCTGGGTCCACAGAGCCAGTTAGTGCATGATAAGCTAGTGCGCTGTCCATTCACACCCCAGCTTGCTGCACACTAAATGTAGACCAGTTCCCCCAGTCTTCATTGACCTGAAACTTTCCGTGCTTGGTCTGGCTACATTTTAATTTTGGTTGTGTGTAAACTCTGAGCTGAATGAGTTTAATCTACCCAAGTTTTGAAATGTAAACATTTTCCTGTTGTAGAAATTATTTGTAAACTCAAGTGACTGAAAATGTAAATCAAAATTAACATGAGATGCACAATTGTTTAATTTTTCAAGGACTACTATAGGATTACAAAGGCTAGTACATGTGAAAGAACATTCTTCCTCTTTCACATGAGCAAATGATCTCCCTGTTCTAAACTAATGTAGAATATTGTCCATGCGTAGTTTTGTAGGCAACCCAAAAGAGGGGGGCAGGGCCTCTCTCCTTCAGTGCTGAGCTCACCTCAAACACAAGTAATTGGATTGTGGTACTAATTTCAATTGAGGTAGAAGAGAGCTCCTCCCTGCATGTAATGACTGGTCTATTGCTCTCAAATGCAAAAGTAAAACTGCTGTGCAGGTCCACTTCACGTATGCCTTGACATGGGCAACTCCTAGAGCCATGTTAGTCTGCTTGAGTTTGGATAGCTGTTCTTGCCTCAGTAAGTTTCTACTTACAAATGCAGGCCTGATCCATCAAAACAATGTTATAAATCACTCTTGTTATGCAGGGAGGACCCCGTTCTTCCCTTGAATAAGCAGAAGCAATCCGAGTGATTGTAATGGAAGTCTTGACTATGCCCACAAGGGCAGGACAGGGCCCTGTGTCTTTAGCCAAAATGAATATAGTTTGATCTAGATACACCCATTCCAGGAGCAGAACATGTTCTAGTTTAACCATCCATTTTAATATGCTCATGTCGAAATATTGTCTGGAGATACATAAATGGAGCGGTTGATAATGGTGCTGGAATAATTCAAAATAACTTTCTCAACACCATTAGCAACCTTGGGATTAAAGTGTTAGGATACTGAATGTCAAGAGTTGACCTAGACCCACCAGAACTGGATGTTCCTGGGGCAGGAATCAGTACAAGTACTAGACTCTATGTAAAAGGTGTTTAAGTAGACAGGCATGAGGCCTCTTTTCTCTCACCCCATTTTGGGCTCAAGAACCAATCAGCAACTTGGTGGAAAGAGAGAGTAGTGAAGATCCATTTCTTGCAGGGTTAGTTCATTCTCTTTTCCTGGAGGATTGACTCTTTTCAGTCTTGCTGTGGTTCTAGAATGTACAGCTCTCCAAATGAAGAGCACGATGTAAGAATATATCAACAATTACATTCAAAAAACGACATTAAAAGAATATTAAGGTTGTAAAGTCAAGCACTCAAACACTTAGGAATTGCTTCTGCAACCTTAATTCATTCCCATTCGGTGCATACATTACAGTCCTTAATTACATAATCACATACTAGCTTTCCCACAGGACTGCTGCCTTATTTAGTGTACAGAATATAATGTGCTCCCTGAATACTTTGTTTTACTTCCATTGTCCTGTGTGTTGTCCCAGGCCTGATTTAATGGACATGAGTTAAGGAGTGTTCCTGGCTAAGCAACTCCATCACATCCTGGTAAATAATGACCATGCCTCATTTTACATACTTGTCAGCTCCTGTCTGGATTACAGCAATGCAATATACTTGGCCATGAAGCTATCAGCCCATATTAAACTCCAGCTTATAGAGAACATTGCTATACACCTCCTCAGCAATGCTGGCTATTGCAAGCACATCAGGCCTGTCCCCTGTGCTCTCCACTGGCTTTCTAAGGAATAATCAAATTCAAGGTATTGGGCCTCATTTTCAAGGAGGTAAACTGTCTTGAGCCACTCCATTGACCCATGCCCAAATAAATCTGTTAGTCTTTAAGGTGCCATCGGACTCCTCGTTGTTTTTGTGGATACAGACTAACACGGCTACCCCTTGATACTTGGTACATTTTAAATGATTGCCCAAAGTTCTGTCCTGAAGACCATGGGCAACAACTCTGGCACAATCAACCTTTTTACCTTAACGGTAGAGCTTATCTGTGCAGGAGACAGAGCTTTCTGTGAGACTGTGGAATAAACTCCCACAGTAACTAGCAACCACTGCAAACCTCACCACCTTCCACTCCAAGTGCAAGGTGCTCTTCTTGGATCTGCCTTCTAATACTCACAAGTAGCCTCTTCGCCAGGTTACAGCTCCCCCAGAACCTTCTCCTTAGGTTCTGGCTGCACTTTTCCTCGCACCACTTGATTTACCCACACCCCATCTGTGGCCCCATGAAGTCGCCATCCACCACACCAGGAGGAGGATGCTGGATGGGGAGGTGCTTTGCGACGGTGGGGCCTATTTCCACTCCTCTCTTAGATCATGTATCCAAACCGAGTTCCTCTGGGCAGGGTCCGCTGGCTCCTTGGATACTTTCGAGGAGCAGTGGGCGCTGTCCGTGGTTCTCTGTTCAGTGTCCCTTTCTGGCTCCCTGCTTTTGACCCTGTAACCCACACTCCTGTTCCTGCTTTGTCATTTGTTATCCCCCGACTTTATTTGAACCTTGGTTTTAGTGCCTCCTCCCCTTAGGCTGGGGGAAGAGCCTTCTGATGGGGCTGCCTACTCCTGGGATTTCAATAGGTGCTAGTTCCCAGCACTCTGTCACTGCCTCCCCCTGCAAAATTTCAAGCTCTGTTGCAAAGTCTAGAGGTGCTAGACCTTCCCTGCAAAACCATTTTAAGAATCTTCTTACCATGGATAAAATGGCATAATTTTCTTTAACTTGCTTTCTGAAAATGGCTCAACCGGTTTAGTGGAAACCTGCCCCCCAAAATCGTTGGCCTGAAGGAGACACCTGGTGTATAAATCTTCAGCATAACTGGTTAACGTTTTGATTACATTACAAGCAACTAAAACGGAACCTTATACTGTAAAGTGTTGGGCAAATTTAACTATACGAGCTGCTACTAGCACTGTCTATAATATTCCAGTTATCTACATAGGGACCAGTGAGAAAAGACTTACTGTAGCAAAACTGAGCAGCTATGCTTTTATATACTTGGCCTCTATCAAAACTGGCATTTTCTGAAAAGAAATACTTAAGCTTTTTATATAAAACCACATACAGTAAACATAATGGCTTTTAACCTTTCTTATGTATAAAAAATACTAAACTATAATCACAAATCAGACTAGGAGCAAATTATAGCCTAGGCATTTTATTTTGGGACTTCATCCTGTGGGCAGGTGTACTCTGGCAAGTAACAGGAGAAAATTCTATAGTTAAAAAAACACCTCTTTTTAATAAAAATATCTCCCTGTCTACAAGACAGCGGGATATATCCAGGAATAAGCAGTGGAGCTAGAAATCAGGTATTTCAGCCAGGGGACTGAGATTGGTGCTTTCAAAACCACATGCTTCTTGCTGGGTAGTGGGAGGTCCTTGAAGCAGAAGGGCACAATTTCTTTTCTTATTTGGTTTGTCCGGGTTAGGGAGAAAATGACTGAAACAGAAGTGTCAGCCAAGCAAAGTAAGTGCCTTCCCCTATGTTGTCAAATCTGTTCTGGGAATAAGGGACCTGTCTGGCCTCCAAAGGGAGAGGCTTTCTATATGTAGAACCTGGATACTAAGATTAAAAACAGTTAGAACCTGTTCTGTTTGCTCTGGTGACTCATGCTTTTAGCGTGAGTCAGAAGAGCAATAAAAATCCAAACCCCAGGGATGGGTTTGTCTTCCTTCTGAAGTGTGGTCGGTTGGGCTTACAATTCTGTGCTGCCAATATGCATGCTACTGTTGTAGCAGTAACTTTTTAATTATATGCTGAGAAATGAGGTAAAATTTAATATTTCACAGCTAGTTCATGCTGAGAACTACCTCTTACTATTTTTGCATTTGCATTGTTAAACAAATCAGTATGGTATCCTTTTGAAAACAATTATGGGGGAAGTCTAAACTATACATCTTCAGTATATAGAGAGTTAAGATTTCACTTGCTTGCTAATAATCCCTTGGATAACATTTCACCACGACCTCAACCTTTGAAGGGGAAATCTTCTCTAGCCATTTGGACTGCTCTGGGGATACCTCAGGTTTCCCATCACATGGTGATGGCTATAGACATTGATGTGGCTGCTGTATCAGAGGTGTTCAGGGCTCTCTGGGGGAAATTCTGGCTACTAATTGTCCCTCCGGAAGGGTAGATTGCAAGTCAGCTCACTTCCGGAGAGCTTGTCAATGAATTGTGATACTGTATCTCAGCTGTCATATTTAGCAAATAGGGCTTGCTATTTGCAGTTGTACGGATGCCCAGGAGTTGGCTTTTCTGCCTAAGTCAGATCAATCTTCTAAACTAATTATAGGAATAACTAATAACTAATTACAATAATTATAACATTACAAAATTGATGTGATGCAAGGGCATTTCAGGGTAACAAGTGGATGCTGCCAAGTTCTGACCTCCTGCCATGGGCAAGCAGAGGGAATGGAGAGGTGCTTGAGGCCATTCTGCCCTCATGTTGGGAGGCATGAGATGTGGGACTCCAATGCACATGGGTGGAGAAAAGACTGCAATCTCATAGACTCATAGACTCATAGACTTTAAGGTCAGAAGGGACCAATATGGTCATCTAGTCTGACCCCCCGCATGATGCAGGCCACAAAAACTGACCCCCCCACTTTCCCTTAACTCTGCTGTTGAAGTCCTGAGATCGTGATCTAAAGACTTCAAGTCGCAGAGAATCTTCCAGCTTGCGACCCCTGCCCTATGCAATCTTTGCATGCGTGAGGTGTATGTGCATTATCAGTGGGATCCCCATGGATAAAGACACAAAGAAGGACCCAGGTATTCCCACAGTAGTGGTGCAGCACGGCAGTAACTTTGAACAGCTGATACTAGCTAGAGCTAAGAAGTAAACAAGGCAATTGTTGCTTAATGAGTTCTGTCATTGCTGAGCAATGTTAAGCATGCCTGCTTCCTGCTGCTATTTATGCATACAGCTCCAACCCACGCCATCCCAGTCATCGGGCCTTTTCCTCCTACTCATCCATACTGCAGCCTGATTCTACACCTGTCTGCTGCACCATTCCCCCAGCCCCATGCAATGCATTCCCCTCAGGGGTAGCACCACACACTCCTGCTATGTCTTGGGCTACGGGACTTTCAGGGGGACTGTGGTCATTTGAGCGCCTTGCTCAAACCCTCTCTTTACCACATGCTTCTTTAGGTGACTGGTGCTAGAGCTACTCAAGTATCCCACTGGCCTAGTTTTCTGTCGGAAAATATTGATTTGATACAGCTGAAAAGGGCTAGGCTGGGCCGGGCCAACACATCACTTCCATCTGATGGAAAACCAGCTGGTGAGGCTGCCTTGCTCACTGCCAGATCTGGCTCCCTGACTGCCATGGAATTCTTAAAAATGTCCCTCCTGTGGAAAATTCCACACACCTGACTTGGCATTCCAATTGGGAACCCTTTTTTGGGGGGGGTAGGGCGGGGGGGAGGGGATGTGAACTTTTCTGTGGGATGGTGTCACACTGTCTGGAGCAAGTCAAAAACCTCAAACTGTTGTGTTTTCTGTATCAACCCAATAACAAATGTGAACTCCTAAAGCACTATAACAGTCTTATCATGGAGTCTCAGACAGTCCGTTGGGCATTCTCTATCTTGCCACCCAGGCATGCTGGACTTTGTGATAGATGGTTGCTTATGCCACAAATCACATCAATGTTCTACTCCTGAGGGCATTCTCTGCCAAAAAATTAAACATTCTGCAAGTTTTATTTGTCAATAAATAAATGCAGAGGCTTCAGCATGGCAGGGGGGAGCACAGGCCACTGGCTGCATAAAGGTGGGAGATCACCCTGCAGCCCCCCCCAACCTCTGAGGTTGCACCAGACCCTGACACAGCACAAGGCCTGGGCCGGCCCCAGAAACACCCTGGGGCCCTGCCCCTCTGTGCCAGGAGCACCAGATGTGGGGCAGGCAGGGTCAAAGTGTGGAGGGGCTCAGTGTGGGGTGATCCAGGTGTGGGGGTGACAGGATTCTGTGTGGGATGATCTGGGTGCAGCCAGCTCAGTGGGGGAGGTCTAGGTGTGGGGGGCTCTGGATGCAGAGATGCTCATTGGGAGGGTTCCAGGTGCAATGGGATTCTGCAGGGGCTTCCAGGTGAAGGTGGTTGGGGCTCAGCAGAGGGGTTTGGGGTGGGGGTCACAACAGGGGCATCTGGGTGCTGGGGAAGTGGGGCTTGGTGAGGTGGGGGTCTGGGTGCAGCTAGTTGGGGGTCAGGGGTATGGGGGTTTGGATTTGGGGGCTCAGGGTGGTGGGGTTCATCATGGTTGGGGTTTGAGTGCAGGGAGCTCAGTGGGGGGTGGCCTGGGTGCAGAGGTGGGGGTCCGGAAGCAGGGAGTCTGGGTGCAGTGGGCTCCAGATGCAGGGGTTGAGGTTCAGTGGGGTGGGGTTTGGGTATGGAGGACTAGGAGGGTTCTGGGCGTACAGGGTGAGGCTTGGCAGGGGTGTCTGGGTATGGGAGGTCTGGATGCACAGGGATTGGTTGGATGTGGGAGCAGCTCCCCGTACAGTGACCCTTCTCCCCACTGCTGAGGAGTGATGGGGGTAGGAAGCAGGGGAAGATGCTGAGCTGCCTGCAGCTGGGGGAGGTTTCTGGGGGTGGATCTGACACACCCCCAGCCACTCCTTGCAGGGGAGGAGGAAGTCCAGTCCTCTCCTGCCTCCCTCCCAGCCAGGACTAGCAACTGATCCCAGCTCAGGGGAGGAGCCACTGGCTGGGGTGTCCCCAGCCCTGCAGTGATTTACCTCTCTGCCAGCTGCTCCGGTGCCTGAAACAATGTACCTGCGCAGCTAGGGAGTGGTGCATGACTGCTCTTGCAGCTTCCCTGTCAGAAAGTCATTTTTCTGTGGGGAAGCAAAGTAATCTGCAGGGGACATGAATCTGCGCAGAATTCCCCCAGGAGTAATGTTCAGGTTACTCCCAGTCCCAAAGGGCCAGTCACTTACTCCAGGTCAACTGTATTTCGATCTCAAACCAAAGACAAAGCTTGTAACCAATCCTGTAACACACTAACTGAAGGTTTATTAAGGAGGAAAAAGAGATATTTACAAGGTTAAAGAGGTAAATATACACACACAAATGAGGTACAATCTTCAGTTCAAAAAGTAACAGAAGCTCATATAAGAAACAAGCTTTTCTGTTTTTTAGGGCTAACCCAAGCCAAGTGGCATGGGGATCTCCTTGTGTTTAGAAATCTTTGCCTCTCAGAATCCAGACAGCATAAAGATACCAATTTCTCCTTAACAGGCATTTTTATTCCTTTCCCCCAGCATTCCAACTGTGACAGGATGAGGGCTTGGGTACCTACCCTCTTCAGGGGTGCAGGCAAAGCGATCGAAGTCTTTTGTCCACAATGGCTTGTTTGATGTCTGTAGACCTTCGTTTGTTGGGGAGGTGGTAACAGCTTTTGTGGTAAACTAGTATTTCACCTTTGGTAATGCTTCTCCCCTGACTGCGTGGGATTGACAGTTTTAGCAAATACTTTTATAGTGACAGAGCAAACATTTAAACATTACCTTATAACATGGGACTCAGATATAATAAGTAGGATTAATACATGCAGCATCCTATAAGCATTCCATAAAATCTAACACATCCTAATAACTCTAATATCTATTTAAACGACACTAACATACACTTAAGCCAGACTGGTTTCCAGCTATGCATTTGTCATTGTTCAGTAAGGCCTTGGCATGAGCTGGCAACTTGTCTGCCAGCGTCAAAGATACAAATTCTGGTTCTCCTACAGCTCTGAATGCGTTCCTTCCCCCGCTTCTGTCCTGAGGTGACTGAGTCCCCTCCCACACACCCAGTGTGAACCCCCCTGATGAGTGCACCCCCCCAGGTGAGTGCACCCACAGCTAAGGGGGTTCTGCACACACAACCCAAGGTGAGGGAGTCTCCTCCCATCCTTCAGGTGAGTTGATCCCCTCAGGAGTGGGTCACCCACAAACACACACCCGCTGTGCATGTGCCTCTCCCCACCGTGGGTTCCCCCAGCCCCCATCCCCACCATGGGTTCGCCTCCCACTTCCC
>NW_020697707.1:2861498-2893785 GCF_002925995.2 Terrapene triunguis | reverse complement strand
CGGGCGCTGCACATCCCCCCGCCCCTGCTCTCCCGGTCGGGTCGGGGCCGGTTCCGGGTTCGGCTGGGTTAGTCTTATGGAGTAGGAAACTGCGAGATAAGTGACCCTCTCTGTACACAGCATTGCTAGAGACTGCGCTGAACCCCTCACAAGTCCGAGCAAGGTGATCGAGCCGTGACTCACCCTCACAAATAACCCATCTTTCCCCTTCTCCTGCGCTGCTTCCCCCGTCCCTTCTTCTTCCAGAATGAAGACTGGCTCCGTTTCCAAGTTTTGCCCTTGGCATATTGCTGTTAATACTTTCTCTTTCCGACCCCCCCACATCAGCAGGGGCAGGGATATACCCTTAGATGTGTGGGACCGGGGTGAAATGTGGAGTTATCTTGTTTTCTGATCTGAAGCCCTGGTGTGGGCCGTTAACTGATTGCTAGTGGTCTGCAGAATTATCTGGTCACAAGACGCTAGCTTCCTTTACTTCCATATGATTGCTAAAATATGTTAAATGTTTCTCTGACATTTCATTTCTATAAAAGTATTTGCTCTTGTGGTAGCAGGGATGTTATGTCCTTGCAAATGGGATGAGAGGTGGTCTGCAGGATCTTGAGAGAGACAGATCTAATAGGAGGAATATATGTAAAGAAGTGGTTCACAATATGAAAACGTTTGAGACCCTGACTTGGAGAAATGAGTGTTGCTTTCAGTGCAAACTATTTTAGCTGCTTGAAACTATATCTAATCTGCAAGTGTGTATCTTAACTTCTTTTTTACACGGTAGAAGTATTCTAAAATATTTATTAAATCTAGTGGCATAATCAGGAATGGAAAGAAATATTCATACTTCCACATCTAACAAAAAACTGCACCAAGGCTATAAGCTAGACTGTTCTATACCTTATTACTTGTTAAGCTGTTCAGTGCAAAAAAAGTATACTAATGTAACTATTTTAAACATTCAAGTCAAGATATATGATTTGGTTCTAGGAGTTTAACTTCTCTACAGTGTACACATAGTACTCCTCATTGCTGATGCATATATCTGTGCAGTTTTCATTGGAGTCAGTGGAAATTGTATGTGCGTATTTGAGGCTGAAATGTACCTGTTTTATTAATTATTTTTTTTTACATTTAGCACTATCTATAATGTTCCATATATGTGGTGTGGAGGAGTTAAGATATCTCAGAGAAAGTTCTGAAGGATAAAAATTGTAACGTTAACATCATATAAACTTTCATGTTTTTTTCTGTTGGAAGAAAAGAGTAAAATGCTAATCTGTCTTCTAACTTCATGATATATTTTTAAATCTGCTCGGTGAGTTTATGCAGGTTGTTGCTGCTGATAGTGTGTATTGCAGTAGTGCCCAGAAGCCCCATGTGAGGCAAGACCTTTTTCACAGTGAAAAAGTTCCTAAATTATAGGTTTGCACTGTTATAATTGTCATGGATCTTTGTAGTAAAAAGTTGCAGCTTTCCAAGGTGACTGTTTTAGTTGTGTGTGCAAGTATATATAGAATAATTTCCTATAGCTGAAAGTTGTCTTCCTCCACCACCTTATTACTCAAATTGGCAAATTAGATCTTATTCTAATTTTCAGATCACTTTTGGCCTTAGCCTAAACATGGAAAATACAGTGGAAAAGTAGAATTTTTGAGGTAGTGATGACGCGCATCTGAAAACGGGGCTAAAGTGTAAGCTCCAATTCAACCTTTTACTTTGCTACTTATTGTCAAACAGTGTTGTCATGATTATTTGTCAGAGTGCAACATAAATACATTCAGTGAGCCCTCACTGAACATCAAACTATCAAGTTGTTATGGCTGGTATGTATACTTTTAATTGGGGATAAACTCATTAGTTTGCAGAGAACAGCACAGGAGAATTACAGGAAGAAAGACACTTGCAAGAGAACATAAGAATGGCCATACAGGGTCAAACCAAAGGTCCATGTAGCCCAGTATCCTGTCTTCCAACAGTGGCCAATGCCAGGTGCTTCTGAGGGAATGAACCGAACAGGTAATCATCAACAGATCCATCCCTTGTTGCCCATTTCCCAGCTTCTGACAAACAGAGGCTAGGGACACCATCCTTGCCCATCCTGGCTAATAGCCATTGATGGACCTATCCTCCTTGAACTTACCTAGTTCTTTTTTGAACCCTGTTCTAGTTGTGGCCTTCACAACATCCTCTGGCAAAGAGTTCCACAGGTTGACTCTGCGTTGTGTGAAGAAATACTTCCTTATGTTTGTTTTAAACCTGCTGCCTAGTAATTTTATTTGGTGACCCCTAGTTCTTGTGTTATGAGAAGTAGTAAACAACACTTCCTTATCTACTTTCTTTACCCCAGTTATGATTTTATAGACACCAATCATATCTCCCCTTAGCCGTCTCTTTTCCAAGCTGAAAAGTCACAGTCTTATCAATCTCTCCTCATACGGAAGCCGTTCCATACCACTAATAATTTTTGTTGCCCTTTTCTGAACCTTTTCCAGTTCCAGTATATCTTTTTTGAGATGGGGTGACCACATCTGCACACAATATTCAACATGTGGGCGTACCATGGATTTATATAGAGGCAATATGATATTTTCTGTCTTATTATCTACCCCTTTCCTAAGGATTCCCAACGTTCTGTTTGCTTTTTTGACTCCCGCTGCACATTGAGTGGATATTTTCAGAGAACTATCCAAAATGACTCCAAGATCTCTCTCTTGAGTGGTAACAATTAATTTAGACCCCATCATTTTATATGTATAGTTTTTAAGGCTAGACCTGCCTTAAGTGGGCTTCAAAAAGAGGTCTGCTTCTTAGTTACTTTTAATTCCAAAATTATTTTAGGAAACTCTTACTTCGTCTTTTCTAAACTTGTCCAAGAGCCAACTGGCTGCCAAAACATCCCAGAAGACATTTGCCCTTTCTTTGCAGAGCGCACCGATTTCTGCTGCGTAAAGTATTGTTGTTGGAATATACTCTCTTGTAAATGCTTTGATGGTTGTAAGCATTTTCCTGCTCCTGCTGTTACCACACTTAAATCAGGAATTATTTTCGGTCCTTTGAACTTTCCCCTGTTTCATTGCCTAAATCAGGATTGATCTCAGCTCTGAGATTGTGTTTAAGAGGCCTCCTGGTAAGAACAAACATAACTGTGGTCAATTAGCTTTTTATTCAGTACTTACAAATAAGGTTCCTGACTTTTTTTTTTTTTTTTTTTTTTTTTTTTAACCAAGTCATCTTATCTTGTTCTATTTCCTATTAAGACTCCTAACATCTAAGTGCCCCCTGCCTGCATTTGATTTTTAAGTCACCGATCACCAGGCTAACTTTTTTCAATGGCAGTTAGATTAGGTACTTTTTTGTTAGAGTTTATGGTTCCCTCTGTTTGCATTAAGTAGGAATTGAGATCACTAAGTACCTTGTAGAAAGGGCTGAGAACCTTTGAATGATTGGGCCCAGTATTTTTCATTTTGCCATTTGGATAGCTTACTTTAAATGATGATGATTTTGAGCATAAATATGAGACTTCACTTGAGTGTATGGATTTTGTAGCAATTCCTTAGCTTATCCTCCAGATCCTGAAGCTGACCACTTCATTGACATTGATTCAAGAAAAGACAAGTTTCAGGTTCATTTGAAAAACTATTAAATTAACCTATATGTTTCATTGTTATTATTTATTTATTATGGACCAGGACACCATTGTGTTAGGTGCTATACAAATGCAGAACAAAAAACAAACCAAAAAAGCCCCAGTCCCTGCTCCAAAGATCTTACTGTCTAAGTATAAGGCAAAAGACAACAGATTGATACAGACAGATGGGGGAGTTCAAAGAAACAGTGAGACAGTAAAAACTGTTTTTCCTGGAAGAAGTCCGTACACTTTTTCTACAGAAACAGCTCTGTGAATTCAGTCTTCATAAGTACTAGATACTAAATTGTTCAGAGCATGAACAACGATGAATAAACCTTTACTAATTGTTTTCAGAATTTCTTCCACTGGTGCTGGCAACATTGAGCGTGAGAAATTATGAAAATCCATAAATGTACACAAGACATAATCGATTCAGGTACCACTTATCTCTGAGCCATGCTACTGCCCTGGATCTTTTTGCTGGAGAGCAGACTGCTGCCCTTGTGTGGAGTCCCACTGATGCTGATGGGGCTTGGAGTGGATGCAGCTAATCCACAAATACTTGCACGTGGGAGGATGGGGGCCTTTTTTCTGTATTTAAAATGCTCTTTCTCTTTGCCCTGTTTCCTTGTGAACAAACTACACAATCAGAAAGGGAAATTAACTACCCAGGGCAAAAAGTGATACTCATTAGATAAAGTGCTTTCAAATCCCAAAAAGACACTGAGAAAATTAGAGCTATTTTCCGAATATTACAGTAAATGTAGGTGGTGGTGATGATAAAATGTGGTGATGATTATGGTTAATTGCAGTAGTGGCCAGAGATCTCAGGAAGTCAGGGTACCATTTGCTACGCACTGTCCAAACATAGAGTAAATGGCAGTTTCTGCTACTCTTAACAGTATATTCAAAAACAAACAAAAAAAGGCAACAATGTGATGTTTTTAGTGTTTCTTTAACTGTATCCTAAAAGATTTATGGATTGCATAGTTGTTAAAGTATTAGTAACACCCTCTTCTTGAATGTATTCAGTAGTATATTTGTGTGACAGCGGTTGACTTGCCTCCTTGTCAGAAAAACAATACAACAATGCAACTGTTCATAAATGATTTCAGGTCTTGTGTTGACAAAATAAAAAATGGAACTATAACAATACACTAGCAAGAGAATAAACACATGAGCCATGCGAGCTAAAAGCTGACAGTTCTCAACTGTTCTTTAGAGGTGAAAGAATAGAATAGGACAAATGTCTCTGCTGTTGACATTTTTTGCAGATTCTTAATTTGTTAGATTGCTAAGCAAAATACCCTTAGAAGGAATTTTTTATAGCTCGAAAAATTACAGTTGGCAGGTTCATGATGTGTTTAACTACGGTCGGAAGCTATTGCGGTAGTCTATTTGAAAATATTTTGTTGCTGGTAGGTGAGATTTTGAATAAATTACTTGACAATTATTTCTGAGTATTTAATTTTGAGATTAACCAATATGTAATTAGCTGCTTTAACCGAAAAGGCTACTTCTAAACCCCTTTTGAGCCAGATACGTACGTTTGCACAGCACCTAGCACAATGGGGTTCTGGTCTGAGTGGGCCTCCTCGGTGCTACAATAATACAAATTTTCCACTCCATGCAGCTGATGAAGTGGGTTCTAGCCCAGGAAAGCTTAGGCCCAAATAAATTTGTTAGTCTGTAAGGTGCCACAAGGTTGTTTTTAGTAATGCAAATTACTTTCAAATATTACTATTTGTACGCCAGAATTACTGTTTTATTAAAACTGTTTTCCATCATAGACAAATGGCCAATTGAGCGGTACTTGCATCATCTGGAATGTTAAAGTTAAAATTGGCTCCACTGTTAATTATATATATATATAAAAAAAAAGTCTGGGAAGTACAGACTTTTAAGCTTTAAAGCTTCTATGTGAAATGGAACAATGGTATTTTCAGTGCAGGTTCACCTTCCATGAATTCTGTGACTGTTTTGTCTCAGGGAAAATGCTTGTATGGCAGCAAGGATACTCCTACTTTGTGTTAAATAGTCTTGCAAGATGATATCAGATTGTGTATACCTCTCTTCATGGCCTGCTCATGTGCTGGTGACTGTTAAAAGGAGTAATGTAACCTGGAAGGTCTAGATTCCCTCCAGATCCACAATATATAAAACAAATGCTCCTCATTAATTGTGGACCTGGGGATAACTAGGGTGCTGTGGTCTTTTGCCTAATAGTTTATCGTCTAGATTTTAACTTTAATGTGGCTTGTTTTGGGGACAGCCTTATTGAGAGAGAGCTTCGTGGTGACTATACTCATAGTGAAGGGCATGTGGACAGCTTGTTCTGTAACGACCACATGATCTTTGGGTGCCTGACATATCTGGTCTGGAGGCTTACTCCTGTGAAACCCTGTTACTTGCTTTGCTTTTCTAGCTCCATTCAGTGTGTGGGTAGCAGAGAGAAATACGCTAGAGCCCTGGTCTCTGTAGTACTGTTAGGTGGAGTATTAAAAGGAGTGGAGCAGAGACCCGGCAGGGAAATAAATATATCTGGACAGAGCTCACCAGGCTGAGGGGAAACAGGAAATCTGTGGGACCTTTGATTGGTTTTTTTTTTTTTTTTTTTTTTTTTTTTTTTTTTCCTTAGTGGCAATACAATACTGCAGGAGTGGGAGGGTAACAAAGAATAAAGGCATTTTTATGGTAGTGGAATTTGAGGCCCTGCTTTCATGAACATCTGAAAGGATTAGTACTAGTCTAGAAAACCGTTTATAAACAGGATTGTTTAGTTGCCAGCTTGGTTTCAAAACTTTGTTTATCCAGCGCCTCGTGTTGTGGGCTGGGAAGGCTATGTTGTGAGGCATAACATTCCTGTACTTACAGCGTGCTTCTCATGTAAAAAGAAATGCATGTTAACAAATGTCATGCTTTTCAGCAAAAAAGGGAGGTCAAGAAAGTTGAAATTTGGTATGGACGTTCCAGCATTGACTTTCAGATTGTAATTGTTTGAAGTCCCATTGAGGTCAGTGGGAGGCATTAGATATTCATCATTCTTGAAAATCTGGCAGTTGCATGATTACCGATTTAAAAGCCTAACTGTAGGTCCCTAGGTCTGATTATCTTGGTGTGTCTGGTATATGGCATGAGCATGTGCTGAGATAACTTAATAGACCTGTTACTATATTAGTAATATAGTATTGGAGGGTTTGAGTTACCATTGTGCCTCTGTGTAGTGAGGGTGCAGACCATAGGAAATCTATAGGAGGGACTTGAGACGAGTTCTAGGAGTGGGTCCTCGTTTGGCCAGCAAACAGTGAATCATATGCCTCCAGGTGTTAAAATCCTTTCTCAAGCCAGATTTGTACTACAAAATTACATTAGTGTAACTACGTCCCTCAGGGGTATGAAAAGTCCACACCCTTGAGCGACGCAGTTATACTGACCTACCAACAGAGGTGGGGTAATTATGCAGACAGGAGAGTGCTCTCTGGTTGGTGTAGAGCATCTTCATCAGATGTATTACATATTCGTGCAGCTGCGCCAGTGTAGCGCTTCTAGTGTAGACCTGCCCATAGCTACCTCCTCTCATGGAGATGGATTAACTATGACAACAGGAGAAGCTCTCCTGTTGGCGCAGTAGCATCTTCACTAAAGCGCTACAGTGGTACAGTGCACCGCTGCAGCTTTTTAAGTGTAGATCTGTCCTCCGTTGGGTTCCAATAGGCAGCTTACTGTGCCAATTTATGGTGTACATCCCATTCTCCAGTGAAAGCTCTTGAAGTAGGATCAGTTGTGTGGTGTAAAATTATTCATAAAACAGGGTAGACTGACTTAAATCAATTTTAATTGTGTTCTGTTTTTACTTTAGTTATTTTCCTAAAGAAAGGATGATTCTTATTAGTTGGCAACCATTAAAACATGTTGTTTGCAAATAAATAGAGCCTTTACACTAAATGTGTTTGCTTCTTTTTGCTTACCAGGATACACTGTATCTGGAAACATTTATTTAAGCAGTTGCATAGTTTAACTCACCTTTATTTAGAGTATTAAATTTTACATTTTTTATTAAGAAATGTACCATTCACCATTTTCTATTTATTAAGTGATGAATTTTTTTACTTGCAATTTGTATCAAGATCTAGCTGGATTGAAATTTGAAATTCAATTTAAAATACACAAATGGCATTTTAAATAAAACTGCCTTAAATGTGTTGGATACATAAACTTTCTTCCTTATCAAAACATGTATTGCCTTTAAAACACAATGATTTTTTTTTTTAACAAAGAAATTATTACTTGTAGTAAATGAATTTAACTGTTTCCTTTGGTCACTGCAGCCTTCAAGACTTTAGAGCTAGTAGATCTTGTTTTCTCACACCTAGTTTTACTCATAGATTGGAAGAGTAAAACAAGCCTTCCTGATTTTTTCCCCAGTTGGTTTCTTAACTTTGGATGAAGTAGTCATTGAATTTAAGTAGTTGAATGAAATGAAATTAAGAAAATATTTTCTCGGCACCTGTTGAAGAAGCTTCTGCTGTTGTTTGGCATGTCATCAAACTCGGGCTCCAGGTGCTTAGCCAGTGACTTCTACCAGTTCAATGTTTTGACTTTCTTTTAAAACTTGGCAGCAAACATGTACGGCTTAATAATATTTTTTGTCTAATTTAAATAATTTTAATAAATTGTCATGAGGCCTTAATATAGGCTGTCACTCTAAAATTTAATTTGATTTATTTTTAAATAAAATAAACCTGTATTTAAATTAAAAAATCATTTTCAATAAAAAAAAAATCTGGTGTTTAAAAATATTTTTAAAAATCAGTTTTTATACGTCCTGTTGTAAGATACTTCATAGGAAAAAAACACAACAAATACTGCATCACAAATAGAAAGTATTGAGTAGGTATTTGCAAATCAAATTGGCACATCAGTTGTCTGAAATAGTTTGCAGAGTAATCTACAAGTGAGTCAGTGGATCTACAAAAAGTTAATTTGCCAGCAAGGAGTTCAGAAGGGTTCAGTTGCTTAGCACTTGTCTACTCTTGAAATGCTTCAGCTACACTACTGTGGCACTCTAGTGAAAATGCTAGTACGCTGAAGGGAGAGCATCTCCCGTCGGCATAGCAATTCCATCTCCACAAGAGGTGGTAGTTATGTCGACTGGAAAAGCCCTCCTGTCAACATAGCATTGTCTACACCGGGGGTTAGGTCAGTATAACTGTGTTGCTCAGGGGTGTGGATTTTTCACCCCCCTGAGCGATGTAGTTATACCATTGTATGTTTGTAGTGTAGACCGGGCCTTACAATGCATAACATTTCACTAAAATTCCCAGAAAATGCGTTCTGTATTTGGAAGGTGTGTGAATTTGAAGGGGATACACTATATTAGTCATGCATAAAAAAGATTGAATTCCAACTTTAAGTGCAGATTAGTCATCCAACCTATTTCTTGCGTTAGTTGGATGTCTGCTAAAATGATCCTCAGTGAGGCGGCTGATGATGTTGACACTAAATGATCATTTTTAGGTTTGCATTCTCAACTCTGAGGTCGAGCAGTTGATCCATATGAATGACCATTTCGGGCTCTCTGCAGCTCAGGAACAATGTCGTCACTGGGTTAAACTTATGTGTTTAAGATATTTTGTTCCCAAATAGGAAGTTTAGAAATGGACTTCAAGTTCTTGCATCATTGAGCAGCTCTTGTGTGGAGATGACCTTCAGTTCATAGATAAACTGTTACAGGAAAACACATTAATAAACTTAAAATAGCCTACAACGTGGTGTTTGATTTGTAAACCAGCAGACTGACTTGTTAACGCTCATAACTTTGTTTTGTACCAAGGTGTTGTTCATACTAGGGAATTTCATAAAAAGATTCTTACTGGTGCATCTCCACCAGTGGTAGCAGTAGTGGGAGTGCTAGTGTAAATTAAGTTCTGGAGGCTGGTGGTGATTTTTAATCTCACTTTGTCTAACCTCATGCAAGGAATTGGAAAAACACCAGTGTTCACAGAAGCCTTCTTTATGCTTGTATCACTGTTGCTAACCTAGACCAGGGCACAGATTAAGTTGAGGAGAACTTGTTATAGTCATACAGAACGTTGAATTGCTTTATTTTCAAATCTCAGTGCAATTTTCACTTTGGGGAGGAGGTATTCTTCTATCTCCATTTTATAATGCATACACGAAAAGAAATTCCAAACAACTTAAAGAATATTTGCAGTGCCTTAGTTTTAAGAAGTAATTGCAGACATCAGTGTTTAAAACTTAATTGTACAGCTTGCATGGGGAAGGTCCTTTATTTGGGATATCCTGGCTGGCTGCTGTAGTTCTTTAGTTGGAAGAATTATGAAATCTGGAGAGGAGTTGGGTAGTGAAAACGCAGTAAATTTAAAGCACACTGTCAGCCCAACATTTTAGTGTGTGTGTGTGTGTGTGTGTATAATTTTTTTACACAGGTTCTTAAAATGTTTTTCCATCTTAAAAAGGCGTGAGTAAGCCCATTCCATCTAGTTGGTTTTTAATGTTCTCTTGCAATGTTTGCATTCCAAACACAGAAAGAGAAAGTGATCCTGACCAATAGGCTTTCTTGTTCAAGATTAACAAAAAACAAAAGTTTGGGTTTTCTTAAAGTTTTAGTTTTTAAATCATGTAAAATATTAGCACTGTATGTAAGGGCAGTTTCACGAACACAGCTTTTAATCTGACGTGTCAGATTGCTTTGTTCTATAAAAACAATGGTTTTATATGTCAACTAATTGCTAAAATATGCTGTGAACATGAAATTCAGACAATTTTAGTGAAATAAATTAAAATATTTTTAGATGCAACTATCTTTGAATCCCCTGAAAACTTGGTAGTTCTTCAGCCATATGTACGTGTTTTACAAAATTCTCCTCTCCCATTGTGTGAGAGAAATACCATGGAAAACAAACTAAACACATGCGTCTGACGAAGTGGGTATTCACCCATGAAAGCTTATGCTCCAATACGTCTGTTAGTCTTTAAGGTGCCACAGGACTCTTTGTTGCTTTAAACTAAACACAGAGTGCTCTCAAATGCACAGAACAAACAAGCTGGAACATACATTCTTTCTTTGGTTACAGTGATCTTAGGTGATATAACAAGAGCACACGTTTTTCAGACAGAAGTATCTTTAAGTTTGCGAAGTTCCTTCAGTGTCATATAGAATGAAAAGTAGAATCCCCATCAGAAGCGAAGAGTAATTTTAGTTTTCAGAACTGTCTACAGCACTTCTGCTGTGAGACAGCTAGCACTTCTGTGTGTGTTTATATACACAATAAATTACAGTAAGTTACTTTCAGTTTTGTTGTATTTTATAGGGGAATAGTTGGTGTTGGACACAGCGTTAGGTTAAGAGGGGAGGAGGGTTTTAAATGGGAGATGATGAAGGTTAGAAGCAAAACTGGCAGGGAGCTTGAACTTGGGTTGCTGAAGGGGTGCAGTGGTAGAAGAAAGGGATAGAGAGAGACTCATAACTAGTTTAGCAAATGAGGAAAGTCCAGTTCCAGAACTGAAGGATGTCATGGAACTTTAAAGGCTTCTTATAGCTGCTGTGTTTGTTCCCCATATGGAGATGAGATACAAGGCTGCTGAGCCTGGTGCCCTGGGCGGGTATGTCTGGTCGGGGACACAGGACTTGCAAGACCCTGAGTATGTCTACACTACAGGATTAATCCAAATTTACAGAATTCGAATTTTGGAAACAGATTGTATAAAGTCGAATATATGCGGCCACACTAAGCACATTAATTCGGCGGTGTGCGTCCACGTACCGGGGCTAGTGTCGATTTCCAGAGCGTTGCACTGTGGGTAGTTATCCCATAGTTCCCGCAGTCTCCCCCGCCCATTGGAATTCTGGGTTGAGATCCTAGTGCCTGATGGGGCAAAAAACATTGTCGCAGGTGGTTCGGGGTACAGCCTCACCCCTCCCTCCATGAAAGCAACGGCAGACAACCGTTTCGCGCCTTTTTTCCTGGGTGAACACAGCAGACGCCATACCACAGCAAGCATGGAGCCCGCTCAGCTCAGCTCAAGACAGCAGTCATGAACATTGTAAACACCTTGCGCATTATCGTGCAGTTTATGCTGAACCAGGACCCGAAAAACGAGGCGAGGAGGCGGCGACGACAACGCGGCGATGGGAGTGATGAGGACATGGACACGGATGCAGAATTCTCTCAAACCGCGAGTCCCGGCGCTTTGGAGATCATGATGTTGATGGGGTAGGTTCTATCCGTGGAACGCCGATTCTGGGCAAGGGAAACAAGCACAGACTGGTGGGACCGCATAGTGTTGCAGGTCTGGGACGATTCCCAGTGGCTGCGAAACTTTCGTATGCGTAAGGGCACTTTCATAGAATTTTGTGACTTGCTTTCCCCTGCCCTGAAGTGCCAGAATACCAGGATGAGAGCAGCCCTCACAGTTGAGAAGCGAGTGGCGATAGCCCTGTGGAAGCTTGCAATGCCAGACAGCTACCGGTCAGTCGGGAATCAATTTGGAGTGGGCAAATCTACTGTGGGGGCTGCTGTGATGCAAGTAGCCAAAGCAATCATTGAGCTGCTGCTACGAAAGGTAGTGACTCTGGGAAATGTGCAGGTCATAGTGGATGGCTTTGCTGCAATGGGATTCCCTAACTGTGGTGGGGCGATAGATGGAACCCATATCCCTATCTTGGCACCAGAGCACCAGGCTACCCAGTACATAAAACGCAAGGGTTACTTTTCAATGGTGCTGCAAGCAGTGGTGGATCACGGGACGTTTTGGCAACATCAACATGGGCTGGCCGGGAAGGGTTCATGACGCTTGCATCTTCAGGAACACTACTCTGTTTAAACGGCTGCAGCAAGGGACTTACTTCACGGACCAGAAAATAACCGTTGGGGATGTTGAAATGCCAATAGTTATCCTTGGGGACCCAGCCTACCCCTTAATGCCATGGCTCATGAAGCCATACACAGGCAGCCTGGACAGGAGTCAGGAGCTGTTTAACTACAGGCTGAGCAAGTGCAGAATGGTGGTAGAATGTGCATTTGGCCGTTTAAAAGGTCGCTGGCGCACGTTACTGACTCGCTCAGACCGCAGCCAAACCAATATCCCCATTGTTATTGCTGCTTGCTGTGTGCTCCACAATCTCTGTGAGAGTAAGGGGGAGACCTTTATGGCAGCGTGGGAGGCTGAGGCAAATTGCCTGGTTGCTGATTACGCGCAGCCAGACACCAGGGCGATTAGAAGAGCACACCAGGAAGCACGGCGCATCAGAGAAGCTTTGAAAACCAGTTTCATGACTGGCCAGGCTACTGTGTGAAAGTTGTTTGTTTCTCCTTGATGAAAACCCGCCCCCTTTATTGACTCATTCTCTGTAGGCAACCCACCCTCCCCCTTCGATCACAGCTTGCTTTCAAAGGAAATAAAGTCACTATCATTTAAAAATAATGTATTCTTTATTAATTGATTATAAAAAGAGGGAGAGAACTGAGAAGGTAGCCCGGGTGGGGTTTGGGAGGAGGATCGGAGGGAAGGAAAAGGCCACTAAAAAAAGGTTAAAATAATGATAGCCTTTTGCTTGGGCTGTCCACTGGGGTGGAATGGGAGGGTGCACGGAGCCTTCCCACCCTGCGTTCTTACACGTCTGGGTGAGGAGGCTATGGAACATGGTGAGGGGGGAGGGGGGTTATACAGGGGCTGTAGCGCCAGTCTGTGATCCTGCTGCCGTTCCTGAAGCTCCACCAGACGCCGGAGCATGTCTGTTTCCTCTCGCAGTAGCCCCAGCGTTGCTTCCCGACTCCTCTGATCTTCCTGCCGCCACCTCTCATCTCGAGCATCTCTCCTCTCCTCACGTTGGTCCCTCATGTCCTCATGTTGGTCCCTCCTGTCCTCACGTTCACTGGCATCTTTCCTATACTTTGAAACCGTGTCCTTCCACTCATTCAGATGAGCTCTTTCATTGCGGGTGGATTCCATGATTTCCGCGAACATCTCGTCTCGCGTCCTCTTTTTCCAACGCCTTATCTGAGATAGCCTTTGGGAAGGAGGAGGGAGGCTTGAAAAATTTGCAGCTGCTGGAGGGAGGGAAAAAAGGAGAATTTTTTAAAAAGATACATTTTACAGAACAATGCTTATACTCTTTCACGGTGACCAACACTATTCACATTACATAGCACATGTGATTTCTGTGCAAGGTCGCATTTTGCCTCTTAATATTGAGTGCCTGTGGCTTTGCTGCTAGAGATCACAGACGCAGGTCCAGGCAACAGAATTCGGATTGCATGCGGCCATGGTAAGCCATTGTCTTTCGGCATCTGCGCCCGCCTTTCCCACATACCAAGCAAAGCCCGTTGAGTGCTGCGGTTTTCCTGTTAACGTTCAGCAGCAGAAAACTAACCCTCCTCCCTCCAATTCTCTCGGATGATCGCTTTATCCCTCCCCCCACCGCATGGCTGGTATCAGGGAAGATCCCTGCTAGCCACACGTGGAAAGCTCAGCGCCAATTCTCCCCCCCCCCTCCCCCCCCCCGGGCGCTTGGTTTACTACAGGGAAGGATTTCTTTTCAGCCACAGGCAAACAGCCCAGTAGGAAGGGCCACCTCTGTCCCCTTAATTAAATTCCCGTATTTCAACCAGGTTACCATGAGCGATATCACTCTCCTGAGGATTACACAGCAAGATAAAGAACAGATGTTGCTTGAATGCCAGCAAACACTGGGACCATACGCTGCCAGGCTTTGTCATGCAATGATACCAGATTACTTGCTACTAGCATGGCGTGGTCAAGTGTCCTACCATGGAGGACGGAATAAGGCTGCACTGCCCAGAAACCTTCTGCAAAGGCTTTTGGAGTACCTCCAGGAGAGCTTCATGGAGATGTCCCTGGAGGATTTCTGCTCCATCCCCAGACACGTTAACAGACTTTTCCAGTAGCTGTACTGACCGCGAATGTATCCCAAGTCCTCAGGGCAAATTAATCATTAAAAAACACTTGCTTTTAAACCATGTTTTATATTTTAAAAGGTAAACGCACCTGAGGTCCCTTCTATGGGGTCATGGTCTTGGGTACTGGCTTGGGAGGGTACTTCAGTCAGGCTGAGAAAAAGATCCTGGCTGTTGGGGAGAACGGAGTGCTGGGTGCTCTCCGCAAGCTCGTCGTCCTCCTCCTCCTCCTCCTCTTCCCTGTCTGCAGAATCCTCAGGTGTGGCTGATGAGATTACCCCCGCCTCGGAATCCACGGTTAGAGGTGGGGTAGTGGTGGCGGCCCCCCCTAGAATTGCATGCAGCTTGGCGTAGAAGCGGCATGTCTGCGGCTCTGACCCGGAGCGACGGTTTGCCTCCTTTGTTTTCTGATAGGCTTGTTTGAGCTCTTTGACTTTCACGCGGCACTGATCTGAGTCCCTATTGTGGCCTCTCTCCATCATGCCCTTGGAGATTTTTTCAAAAGTTTTGGCATTTCGTCTTTTCGAACGAAGTTCTGCTAGCACTGAAGCCTCTCCCCATATAGCGACCAGATCCAGTACCTCCCGTACGGTCCATGCTGATGCTCTTTTTCAATTATCAGCCTGCATGGTTACCTGTGCTGATGAGCTCTCTGTTGTCACCTGTGCTCTCCTGTGCTGGGCAAACAGGAAATAAAATTCAAATGTTCACAGGGCTTTTCCTGTTTACCTGGCCAGTGCATCCGAGTTCAGATTGCTGTCCAGAGCGGTCACGATGGTGCACTGTGGGATAGCTCCCGGAGGTCAATACCATTGAATTGCGGCCACACTAACCCTAATTCGAAATGACAATATCGATTTTGGTGCTACTCCGCTCGTTGGGGAGGAGTACAGAAATCGATTTTAAGAGCCCTTTATTTCGAAATAAATGTCTTCGTTGTGTGGACGGGTGCAGGGTTAATTCGATTTAACGCTGCTAAATTCGAATTAAACTCATAGTGTAGACCAGGCCCCTGTCTTCGTTTCTCTCCCTGGGCTATAGCCACTTTGGGAGATATTTTGACACTGGGTATGAGTTGGCTTTATAATGAACCTTTTTGCCATGGATCACATAAGCTCGTCTGTGACCACGTGAAAGGGGAGTGGGAAGCAGTTTTTCTACCATTTTTTGTCTCTTCAGCTTTTCTGACCACCATTTTAGGAGCTCGTTAGGAAAGGGACAGAGTGGCTGGGAAGTGGGGACATGCAGCTGTATGAGATGCAGAAGGGGCATCAGTATTACTTGGGATGAAGCAAGGGAAAGCTTGTACACTGTGGACAGCACTGAAATGAGTCCAGAGCATTGTCCTACACTACACTGCAGGGTGGTGCTGAGAGGGAATGGCTGCTGTGGCAGTGGTTCAGAACAGTGTGGATATGTGACGGTATTGCAGTTGTTCAAAAAGTGAGAGAGCACGGCTAGGGTAGACGCTGAACCATTTGTGCTTTAGTTAGTGCTGCCTTAGTGGTACTCTCCTCCCAGATAGACCTCTTCCTTCGTGTGCAGGTGGGATCCATAAAGAAGATTACCAATATGGCCACAGCCCCTCACCTAGCAAGGCTAGAGAAATGGGCAAACTCGAACTCATTATCTCTTTCAGATCCTGTGGGCTGAATCCCCAAAATATAAGCCACCAAGTCTTTCCTTACTAAACTCTTCTTTGCATGCGTGCCCACACACGGAGACTAGCTTCAGTCTTCCACCTGCTATGAGTCTGGGACAGTGGGTATAAAATGAAAGCCTGTCCATGGACCCCTCGCTCTCATGGACTTACTCTCACAGATATTGACCTCCCCATCTTAATTCATCCTCGTTCATCACTTATTCAGTGGGGAGAAGCTTACGTTTTGTGGACAGCTCTGTCATATCAGAGCTCCTGTTTCCTCCTTCCAACTAAACTCAACCCATAACCTAGTGGTTCTCCAGCTACTGATATGTTGTTGCCTCTTTGCTTCCAGGTGCTAAATTGCATAGTTTTTTACCAGTAAATTTCCAGACAAGAAGTAAAATACATTGAGAGACAGTCTTTCCATTTGTAAATTTCATTTAGTCCATGACACCCCCTCCCCCAAATGCTTCCACCCTTTTAATGATGTTTAAAACTTTAGTGGCTGCTACAGCCATACACTGTTTATAGAGAGATCCACTGTTCAAAATTGCTGATGAGATAAATGGCATCTTTCTCCATTCTTTAGTGGGACTTCATGTAGAACCAGTTATAGAATATTGTTGAATAGAGAACTAGTATAAAGAAACCTTCTAGTCCCAGATAACTAAATCATGCTTCTGAATTGAAAAGAGAAAAGCTTACTGTGGTGTGAAAATATACTTACAATTGGTACTGTACATGTCTGTATAAGTACATAGTTTCTCAATGTAAGCTTAATCCACAGCTGCAGCAGATTTTTAAACTCCTTATGAAAATACATTTGAAGATGAGACAAAATGATGGCCGTGGTGCAGTTGTTGTACCAGACTGGTGGTAGTGATGCTTCCAAACTGAAGGTGTCACCAGCCATGCTGTGGCAACTTGACTTTTCTACAGTGTTTGAAGTTTGGGTTTCTTTGAAGTTCAATTCCCAACTCTGAGTTTTCTGTTTCTAATGCTTGAGGTTTTTTATACTTACAATATTCTTGTAAAGATGTTAGCCCCTAATTTACTCATGTACTCTCAACACCATTTTAATAATTATCTTTCCCCTGACACTAATATTGTAATACTGCTGCATAAATTGTGAACCCTTAATGCATAATGTAGGTCTAGTGGGTTGCTTCAGAGAAGGGGCCTTCACAGTATTTGCTTCAATTAAAGTGGGGTATTGGGATGTAGAAAGGGGAGTTGTTCCATAGGAATAGCTCTCAAGTGGTCCACAGTACAAAAATGTAAGACCCACTGCTTAAGAACCTTGCTAATACACAGCTCCAGTCATCTACAGCACTTCAAAATGCAGTCAAAACTCCCACTGGTATCTACGCTTCTCCATCAAGCTATAATAGTAACCTGGAATCTCACTGCAGTGGATTACCATTTTATGATAAAGAACAGAACATATATAAGTTCCATAAGAAATGCTAAATTAAAATTGTAAAGTCAGAGATGGTAAAATACAGTGCCCAGTGTTCTGCAACGCTTAGATAACTTGAGATTTTGATTTTTGCAAAAACCTCTCTGCCCTTGTTCTAAACCATTGCTTTTCAGGGGAAACCTCCAAAAATGTACTTAATTTAAAGCTTGTCATTCAAACAAAGACTTTGTGTTTGAAAGTAATTCTTGCCATACTTCTACACCTTAATTTCCAAAAAAAATTTAAATATGCATGCCTTGATCAAAGTAAATGGAACTTAACTTCTAAGGTTCAAGTTCTATTCATATCTATAACTCATGATTTTCAAGCAAGTTCCAACTTATTCAAAATGACTGCTTGTATACCTAGTCTAAATTGTTCTCCTCTGATGCTTTACTCTTGCTTTATGCTTTTTAGCAAATACTGAACAATTTGCAAAATTAGTTTCTTTCCAGTGGTGTAAAGGACATGGGGCTGACCTGTAACTTACAAATATTGTATCTTGACCAGGTATTGTGGTGTTTACTATATGCCTATATTACGCTAATTCACTAGCAGGTTTGTCATAATGGTGTTGGATGGGGGGTCCAGAGGGTGTTGGATCCTGCTAGTCACATCTCATGGTAATCTCTTAAAGGGATAAGAGGCATGCAGAGTGTACATTTGCGTAGGGAGCTGAGCCATTGGACCTGGTGTAACCAGGTTCAGCAGATACAGGAGAGAATTAAAGCCTTTGGTTAGTTTTAAAAAGGGAGTCCCTGACAGACAGGGGAGACTGAGGCAGACACTGTTGGGGAGCAGACTGACCCACATATTCTGGAGGTTGGGGTTTGGGGTAAAATAGGCCTACCTAGGACTATGGTAAGATAATCATGACTGGTTTATAGACCATTTATTGTGTTAAAATGCTTTTTCCCTTATATTAAACTTTGTTTGGGTTGAAAAAAACTGCCTGATCCCCTGTATTAACCACTGATAACTCCCAAAGGGAAGCAGTGAACTCAGTTGGGCCTGGCCCAAGAACGGGAGAATGCCGGGTTTCTCCCCTGAGATAAGTGAAGGTACAGGGCCTGATACCTGAGAGGATATACTCAGAGACCAGAGAGGGGTCAAAGGTGAAGTGTCCTGCAACCGTGACAAGTGGGGGTCCCCCAGTCATTACGGTGAAACTACAAAATTCTATGAGTCTGAGTCTGTTTTCTAGTAGCATCAAGCTGATTGGTTGCGTACTCAGGTCATCTCTGACTTCTAGCTACTTTATTCACTGTTAACTCATTATGTGACTGTGGATGGAGTTTAGCATGATCTGGCTTTATTTTATTTGACAACGTAACACAAATCAGACACACCTGTGAAGAGTATACCTGCATTAATAGCAGCAGAGTCACAGCAGTTCAGCGCAGATGGGCTCATAAAATATGTTTGGTTCTAACCCCTTCCAGTTCCTTGAAGCAGCTTGTTGCTTTCTCAGCTGTAGTTTCAGACACATGCTTCTAAGAGGTTGGCAATATTAATGACCTTGCAGTGATATCGGGAGTGCTAGCTGATATTACGCTTTTCTGGTAGAAAGAGCCTGATTTTCCTTTAACAACACTGCTTTTTTTAAAGAATGCAATAGTTGTTAATTTGCTATCTTAATTAATTTTGAGCAAGTATTATAGGATTATTGGCAAAATGAAAGGTAAACTTCCTTCTGTGCAATTGGGATATGACCAATGTTTTAAAAAAAAAAACCTCACTGATATGCATCGAGTAATTGAAGTCTGTTTTCTGTCCTATATAATGGCTCAGTTTGTGAAGTCTTATCTCTGCCATCACACATTTTCTGGTAATCATGATCAGCTGAAATGGTCAAGCTTATTCCTCCAACTCCTTGCTACTTCAGTCTTGGCAGGGCTAGCTTCCTCATAGATTCATAGATTCTAGGACTGGAAGGGACCTCGAGAGGTCGAGTCCAATCCCCTTCCCTCATGGCAGGACCAAATACTGTCTAGACCATTCCTGATAGACATTTATCTAACCTACTCTTAAATATCTCCAGAGATGGAGATTCCACAACCTCCCTAGGCAATTTATTCCAGTGTTTAACCACCCTGACAGTTAGGAACTTTTTCCTAATGTCCAACCTAGACCTCCCTTGCTGCAGTTTAAGCCCATTGCTGCTTGTTCTATCCTTAGAGGCTAAGGTGAACAAGTTTTCTCCCTCCTCCTTATGACACCCTTTTAGATACCTGGAAACTGCTATCATGTCCCCTGTCAGTCTTCTCTTTTCCACACTAAACAAACCCAATTCTTTCAGCCTTCCTTCATAGGTCATGTTCTCAAGACCGTTAATCATTCTTGTTGCTCTTCTCTGGACCCTCTCCAATTTCTCCACATCTCTCTTGAAATGCGGTGCCCAGAACTGGACACAATACTCCAGTTGGGGCCTAACCAGCGCAGAGTAGAGCGGAAGAATGACTTCTTGTGTCTTGCTCACAACACACCTGTTAATACATCCCAGAATCACGTTTGCTTTTTTTGCAACAGCATCACGCTGTTGACTCATATTTAGCTTGTGGTCAACTATAACCCCTAGATCCCTTTCTGCTGTACTCCTTCCTAGACAGTCTCTTCCCATTCTGTATGTGTGAAACTGATTGTTCCTTCCTAAGTGGAGCACTTTGCATTTGTCTTTGTTAAACTTCATCCTGTTTAACTCAGACCATTTCTCCAATTTGTCCAGATCATTTTGAATTATGACCCTGTCCTCCAAAGCAGTTGCAATCCCTCCCAGTTTGGTATCATCCGCAAACTTGTTTTTTTTTTTTTAAATGTGCTGGGAGTCGGTTCATGTGCTGACTGAAGAACATAAGTCTTCATTCTGAAGAGCATCTCTTCATGCTGTGTCTCTAAGTGTGTTTCAAGGGCAAACAGGTGCAATAACCTAGTTCTAATTGTCCATATATGGGCTCACTCAGCTAGCGTAGATAGTGTCTCCACCTCTCCAAACATGGCAGGTTTCAAAGGTTAATAATAATTTGGAGCAATTTTAAAATATAACTGTTACCAAAAATAGTACTTCACGTCAGAGGCGCCGGAATAGGGGGAGTCGGGACCATGGCCGTCCCACTTTTCAGCAGGGATTCTGCCCCTGTCCCTCCCCGCCAGGCCGGCATCTGGAGCCCGGGCAGCTGTGGGGCACCGTGGACCCTCCACCCTCCCTGGGGAGGGACACAGGCTGGGGGCTGCTCTTGACCCCCCACGCTGGGCAGGTGGAGGGGCCATGGCTCCCAGCCTGCTCCGGCTTCCAGCTTGGCCGGGGCCTTGGGGGGAAGATGAGGGGTGGAGGGCCCTGTCTCCCCCCCCCGCATTTTTGGGCAGGCTCTGCTGCCCTGGCTTCACATCACTAAACTGGACCAGAAATGTAGATTTGTCTGCAAGCGGTAATGGGCTTCGCTTCAAGGATAGAATGAATTTATTCTCCTGCATGGCTACTACATGGTTCACCAGTACTGTCATAGCTGTATAACACTAGTCCCTACTGTGAGCTCCCCAGGGGTACCCAGAGTTGTGAGGCACCTCATCTCTTCCCCCCTTTCTCCCCCCCCTCCCCCCAGCATGAGGCATTATTGTCTCTGCCTGCTGTATACCAGCACCATGAAACCTTGCAACACAAGCACAGCCTTCTAGGCCTCCGCAAGCCTCTCTGTGCAGGCTAGTGATAGGCACGCACCAACCCCCGGGAGTGTTCCCTGCAGCGTCCAGCCCCTAACTACCGAAATTACCAGATTTGATGTCCCTAAAGGAGCAGTGTACATATAGCTTGAATGTTACAGCTCCGGATCAGGCCCTTTATAACACCGCAGCACTGAGATACAGTTATAGTGAAAACAATCATACATTTATTATCAAAAGCTACGTGTGACAAAGTCCGTTCTGACAGCTATAAGGGAGTGGTGGAGAGCAGATCTATCAGCTCTAGAATGGTGAAGGCCCTGTTCCCCTGTGAGCTGGAAAAAGGTTACCTCAAACTAAAGACACCTGAGGCCAGTTACGGGCTGCCAGTGATCTTGTAAAAGTCTTCTACTGCTGAGGGAGAGGTGGGAGACAAGCTGCAGCGGGGGTAGTGGCAGCAGCAGGAAGGAAAGGCTTCCCCTGAGGGGAAGGTTGTCTGCCCTCCCTATAGGGAAAGAAACTCAGTTAACAGCTGCCTGGGGAAGGGCTGGCACCTAGAAGCCAGCATAGTAGGGTAACACCGTGGAGAGAGGGCAGGAAAAAATATTTCTATTCGCACTGTGAGTTTGGGGTTTTTTTTTCTTTTGCCCAAGAGAACTTGGGCCTTGTCTGAGGCCCACCATGTAAATAAGGAAAAATAAAACCCTCCGGCGTCAGACTGATTACTCTAGCCCCCCTCCTCCTGAGAGAGAAATGCTGAGGCCAGCAAGGTGATTGAGGTACTCTACCACATAAGATTTAAGAGGTACTGAGTAAGGATAATGGAAACAGAAATGGTTACATACAACACAAAAAATACCCCTTCTGTACCTCTTCCCCCCCCCCCCCGAGTTCATGGCCTTTGCACACAGCCAGGCTAACCTTCTAACCTTCATGGCTTGTTTTTTCCTGTGTGCTCCTTTCCTGTTGATGCTGTATGTAAATGGAGCTCCCATTGCGTTGGCTTACACTGCTTAATCTACACGGTCAACAGGGACAGATGAATCAACATCCTTTGTCTGGCCAAGGCTTGCTGGTCAGCTCTGCCTTGGACACACTTCAAACATCTTTTCAGTACATATACACGCCTCCTTAAATTTCATCCGTACGCACATCACGCAGTGATTGTGAGCATGAGTATGACATGAGCTTATATTAGGGACCTCCCCAATGTTCTTTATGGATAAATTCTATGAAATGGTGCTAGGTGTAGTGAGCTTGTCAGTAGAACCCTGTGCAGATACAAAATTTGTGTCCGCATCCTATCCGCAGATATAAAGCGGATATCCGCAGATTTACAGGGCTCTACTTGTCAGGCCTGTTAAGAGGAGTAGTTACAGAACAGTGAACCCTTTGCCAGATGGCACCAACTGTGTCTCACCCACTGATTAGCAGAAGCATTGGGCATGCTGTAATTTCTCATGTTTTGTTCCATTACCCATGCAGGAAGAGACTAACTGGCCCCAGTTGATACTTCATCTCCTCTGCACTTGATGGTGGGAACAGGGCTCTTTCCAGAATTGTGGGGGCTTATTAAGGATTTAGGTTACTGGTGGTGGTTTGTTTTTTATCACTATAGTGCCTCTGAGCCCTACTCGTGGGGCACTCTGCAAACACTGTGGGCTCTGTTCAGAGGGTACAGAACCTGAAGTTAGAAAGTGAGGCATAAATGGGTAAACAGGAGAACCTGCAGAGAACAAACTTGTCACTTCCTTTGGGTTCTGCTTGCCCCCCTTTCCCCTTTGGCATGTAGAGGAAGTGGAGTATTCCTGATGTGCTGTGCTGCAGGCTTGTGATTTACTTTCTAACTTGGAATCTATATCCCGTGAAAGACCCAGTCCAAGTGCACATCGTGGGGTATGAATAAGCTGCTTTACTGGTAACACTTATGTCTGTCACCCTTCTTTTATATTCTCAGCTGAGCTCTCTTCTGTGCCCTACTAGTCTGTCTGTCCCCTCCAGTGTTTCACTCTCTCGCTCTGTCTGACTTTTTCCCTAGCCCCTCTGCTCATCTCGTTCCTTTCCTTCAACCTTGAGCCCCCAGGATTTTGCCTTTGCTTCCCCTGTATATAGTAGTTCCCTAAGGATACCAACAGCAGAGGGAGAGTCAAGGAGTTCTTGTAACTTCACGCTGTTTCTGTTGTTGGCACTATTGGAAAAACAAGATGAGTGGATCCTCTGTGGGAGTCTTGTGCTGGTTAGCTGTTACTGGATGGGAATGTAGTGATTGCACATAATCCTACAAAAAGGGTTCCGAGTACCAGCTCTCTGAAAAGCCTGCTACTGTAGCTGTTTGGATTGTTCATGAAGCAAATGTATGCATTCATCCTCTTGCCTTACCTGGGCAGTGTTCCTCATGCACAGAGCAGTTGTTCCAGCATGTGTAAGGTGGCTGGGCTGGAGATATTGGCATCTTGGTCCCTTAGTCAAAGGGGATAGCAGGTCAACTCCTTCTTGTCTCTCCTGCACTGCTCTCTTCCTTAGACCTGCTCTATCCTTCTTTTCTTGTTGCTGAGTTATGAAACATTACAGGCTTATGACATCGGAGTTCTCTTCCTTCTCTTCTCTGATATAAAACTCTGAGAATATCATTGTTTAGTGGGACTAGGATAAGATCCCGTTAGAGGTATGATTAGTTTCCCACCACCATCTCATTTTGTTATCCCCTCTTCCTCGGTTTACTATAATCTTACAGGGCAAATGCTTCAACAGTAGAAGAAAAACTGCAGCCAAATAAAGCATTGATTTGTAGTTTTGGCTGTCATGCATATCCACAGATGAAAGAAATTGAAATCACTTCCAAAATGGATTAGAACCGTACAAATAGTTTGCTATTGGTGTATACAGACAGCTGAACATTGTATTAAATGATAAGTAGCTAATAAATAAGGAAAATAGACTGGCCCATGACTTACTCCTGTGTCACTTCCCATTAAGTAGGTGGCTTTGTTTTGTGTTCAGAGCCCTGAACCAGTTTCTTAACTAGTTACCAAGTAGGCATTGTGAAAAGAAGTTGAGAGTGAAAACTGTTTATCGCCAATAACAAATGGCAGCTTGGTAACAAACCACCCCTCTTAGTTCATGAAAGGACATAAATGTTTTGCTACTTTAAAACCCCATAATGCTTTTAACAGTAAACTGATGCTAGAAAGTCCATCTATGTTTTGAAAATGACTCCACTTTATGATATTTGGAGTTTTGTATATAAATGATAACAAAATGTAGCTAAGAAAACCCAAATAAGCAATTTATCTCTCCCGTGTACTTGAAATATCACTGAGATTCCCTTTGAAGCCAGATGGAAGCAGTGGAAAATAAGCACCCAGTCATGAGGTGAATTAGTCAGAATAACCTTGAACACTGATTCAATTTAGCCTTTGCAGTGTTGAAATCTGGGCTTGAAGGCCTAAATTGGGGCTGTGTCTACACTAGAGCTTATGTTGACATAACTTCTGTCGCTAACGAGTGACTAAACCACCCCCTTGAGTTATGCCAACACAAGCGCCGGTGTGCACAGCGCTGTGTCGGCAGGAGAAGCTCTCCCGCCGACGTTGTGTCTGCCGCGCTCAGAGGTGGTTTTATTATGCCGACGGGGAGCTGGCTCCTGCTGGCGTAGGGCGTCTGCGCCAGACATGCTGCCCGGTGCTGCTGTATCGGTGCCGCTGCAGCACTGCACTTGTAGACAAGCCCTTAATCAAGTGAGTTGTGTGAAAAGTAGCAAATATGTAAACGGACAGAATATCTTGATGGAAAAATCAGCCAGTGTGTCCTTTTCCTCAAGCTGTGGTGTGTATAACAAAACCTACAGAGAACCTCCCCAGTTTGGGCTTCTTTTCGGTCTCAGTATCTCTTTGGATATGGAGTCCAAATGCATTCCCTTCACTTCTGTCTCCTAAAGGGGCTACTGTTACTTCTGCAAGCCCTTCTGCAAGTGGCAAGAGGCTTAGTGGAAGGTGTCAAGACCCAGATATTGTCTTTTCTCCCTGTCGGAGGTAAACTTGACCCATGAATGATTTGCTAGGTGAAGCCAGAAAAATTTGAACAAAGCCAGTTAAAACTTAAAGTGCAGTGGATTGATGGTTGAGAGTTTGTGTGGCATGCCCTCCCCTAGTGAAATCAGACTTCCCAGGTGGAGCATGGTGGTGTAAGCAGTGCTGCCCGAAGCAGCGGTGTAATAAAGGGAGGCTCTGAGCTCCAAAAGCTGCCATTTCCCTGCCCTGTTTGTGGTAGGGCTTGGAGACCGCGCAAGGTTAGCATAATACCCAAAGAGGCCAGCAGAGATCGGAGAGCAAAGCAGTGGGGGACCTGCTATTACTGAGAATTGGGGAAGTGAACAGTGGGAGCAGCTGTGAACGTGTGTGCTTCACAAAGTAGGGGAGCAGAGCAATGAAGAAAAAAGGGTGAAGAAAGAAAAACAAAGTAGAACCTGCAAATAAGAGACTAAAGAAAATGAGAAAAACAACAGATAAAAAGCATGGGATGTGGGAACTACTCCTGAGCATATACAAGGCAACTTAAATGGGTGTCCAGGCATGGAGCCCTCCAAAAAAGGAGTGAGGATTAGGGATTGGCTAGCATCCTGAGAGAGAGCTATTGTAGGCCATTAATTACAGTAGTAAAGAGCAAAAACGTTTTCATAAGAAGATACACACATTTGTAGGTGTTGAAATCATTTTAAGGTTCACTTCGGTGAACGTCATTAGCCACTTCACTTTTTGGGTACTTTCTTTGGGGAGCTCTGTCCCACAGACTGCAACACCTTAGCTCTTTGAATTTTCAGAGACGTTCTTTTTGTGTCTAGGCCATAATTGAACCACCAAAAAAAACCCTGACCAGAATGGATGGCATGTCAAGGATGCTTTTTCTTTGACCTCTGTAGTATGGCTGCAGGCCCACCCATATTTTTGCCATATGGGAGGGACCTGCTAACACAAGGGGCAATTGTAGAGGGCTAATGAATCAGCCCTAATCCATCTCTCTGAATCTTAGCAGAAGTCCATTCCAACTTTCCAATACATTTATGGTATTCTTAATGTTGCTGATTAGGAATTGAAAAATAATCGAATACACTCACTGTATTTAGAGACACTTCTAATATTAACTGAAATGTTTCTATTTATAGTTGTTAAAATAAAGCTAAATAATCAATTTACCTGGTAGAGACATTAATGAAATGTATAATTTACTTTTCTTAATCTCATAGGTGGGTTTGCTTTTGTATATGAAGCTCAAGATCTTGGAAGTGGCAAAGATTACGCTTTAAAGGTAATGTGTGTTTAAATCACTTTAAAGATTGAAATGTCTTTTGACTCAGTGCATTAGCATGATGGTCACTGTAGTACGTGTGTACATACAAAACTAAAGTCTGAGCTGAAGGATTTTCTCCATTGCTTACTGTACCAGTCCAGATGATTCACATACGCACATTCCTCTACTGTGTAAACGGACACAGAAAATACTTAACTTTGTCAAAACCAACATGTACAAGGTGATGGGTGATAACTAGGCATGTCAGAGGGGCAGTAGTAACTTGTTTGTATTGGTTTATAAAGATATATCTCAGAGGATGTATCTTTGTCTGGCCTAGGGAAGAACGGAAAATCCCGCCATTCACTGAGCTGGTCCATTGATATGGGCATACGTATATTGGTGGTCCGATAGTCTGCGGGATACTAGTACTGTACATGAATATAAGCTGAAATCATGACTGAAGTGTGTTTATCAGACATGTCTGGGGAGTGGGTAAACCAATTTCTCAAAGACAAACAAGCAAACAAAGACGTCTAGCCAGGTGTCCTCAAAGTCGATGGGCCATCACCTACCAAGTGGCCATTCTTTGGCAAGGAAGGGGGGCAGGAATAAACAGATCTTCATCCGAGGGCAGGTCTACACTAGAAGCGCCACATCAGCGCAGCTGCAGCACGTCTGGTGAAGACGCTCTATGCCGACGGGAGAGCGCTCTTCCGTCGGCATAATTACTCAGCTTCCGCCTCTTGCGGAGGTGATCTCAGCAGGTGAGCATCTCCCTCCGACATAGTGCTGGTCTGGACAGTGCTTAGGTCATGGTAACTTGCATCGCTCACGGGGGTGTCTTTTTCACACCCCTGAGTGACGTAAGTTAGATTGACTTAAGGGCTGGTCTACACTACTGCTTAGCAGACAACAGCATGAAACCTCTTTCACCATGAGACTGCATGACTCCAACCTCTCAGCGGGAATGAACTTTCTCTAGGGGTAATCCTCAGGAAAATGCATTTCAGAAGGGGGAACTGGACCATCAAGTGAGTGGCAAGAACACCCAAGTTATCTCTCCCAGTCCATCTCTCTCTTTCACCTAAGAGAAGAGAGAGAGGCACTGTTGTCAGAAAACCACAACCACTCTGTAGGTGCCAAAAGTTACAGCTACCCAAATCTCCAGTCTTTCTCTCCTCCCTCTGCCACCAGAATGGAATTACATTTATTAATGCATAAATCAGTAGCAAATTGGAAGTGTGGGGGACACTATATTTAATATCCACATCAATAAAACCAGGAAGAATGGTAGTGATGGTCATATTTAATTCCATTAAAAATTCCCTTGAATCTGCTGCACAAGTTTCTTTACTGTAGCAAAACATCCCAGAAGTCCAGAAGACTGCTGTAGAACTAACTTCCAGAACTAACTGCTATGTGCAGTAGTGCAAGCATGATTCTAGAGGCTGCGCTCCCAGAGAGAGAGAGAGAGAGAGAGAGAGGATATAGATCAGTGGTTCTCAACCAGGGGTACGCAGAGGTCTTTCAGGGGGTACATCAACTCATCTAGATCAGTAGTTCTCAACCTATGGGGTCGTGAGCCCCAGAGGGGCCACGGGATGGATTTAGGGGGGTTGCAAGTGCAGGGTCGGTGTTAGAAGGTGGCAAGCAGGATAATTGCCTGGGGGAACCCGTGAAGCTAAGTTACATGCGTCATACCTGGGTGGTGGGGCTTGAGCATCAGACTCCTGAAAGGAGTCTGGAAAGGTTGAAAACCACTGATGTAGATGAACAGAAGGACAGGTGACTAGAAACCTGGTAATTGTTGCGGTGACACGTCCAAGCGGGATCAAGCCAGCTTTGATTCTTGCTCCCTTATCTTGAGAGTTGACGATTTTGTTAGCTCTGATTTTTCCCATGTATGTGTTTTTATAAGTTTATAATACTTCAAAATGGTATACCCTTTTTCAATATTCTTTTTTCTGATACAGAGGTTATTGTCTAATGAAGAGGAGAAGAACAGAGCTATCATTCAAGAAGTTTGTTTTATGGTATCCTTTTTAGGTCAAAATTCAATATTTAGAATAAAGAAATGAACATCCTGAAGACTTAGAAAGCTTCTGGTCTTCACGATCCATATTGACACTGAAAATATTTCTAAAGTATTTCTCCAGTGAAGAAAATCTTTGAAACCTGGGCTTGTAACTCGTTGGTCTGTACCAGGATAAAAGGTTTTCAGTCACATCAGTCCCTTGAGTTATTCAGCTCCTTTTTTGTCGTCTATTCAAATGTTTAGCTAATATTTTAGTGTCATCCATAAAATTGAACTCTGGAAAACTGATGCCAAAGTAACTGTACATCATAAAGAGTTGTGGGTATCAAACTTCCTTTTAAATAAATGATTGCACCTGCTATTTACTCCTTCCTTCAGTGACCAATCATAGGCTAGAGGTCACTAATTGCCAAGCCATAATTTGTGAAGTCAAAGGATGTTTCCAAAATACTAAAGTAAACAGCTGTAATGTTATGCATGGAATGTGAGATAGTGGTTTGGTCTGTCATAATTTCGGAGGGGAAATTCAGAAAATTTGTCATTTTCCAGTTGGATAAAGATTTGTTTAAACTTTCTACTCCCCTTGTTGAGTTAACAACTCTTCTTTTTTCCCTATTGTTGTATGGATATTAGTCTCAAAGGCCTGAAGAGTTACAGGTTTTATAAACTCACTCCCTGTCCAATATTAAACTGTGATAGATAGGTTTGGGGTTGTTTTTAAATAGAGCCCTTGGTTTTACTTGATTATTTGGGAAACACCTCAAAGCATTCATTTAATTCATTTGAAAGTTTATTGGTTAAACACAAGAAAGAACAAGAAATTAAAAGAAGTGTTTATTTTGAAACTGTGGTTGAGTGATTATGCAAAACAGACTTAGTTAGACCTTATCAAAGTCTCTCTCTTTTTGGTGTCAAACTATCAGCCTCTTATTTTCAGAACAGCCTTTCTTTGATGAAAAGGCGAAGGTTAATTTTACTCTGTCCTGATGTGAAGGGCATCTACTTATCCTGTTCTTAACAAGCAGGCAGACTAAAGGTGGAGAAGAGATGGGATAGAAAAGATGGGTAAAATATGGCATTTGTTGATATTTTTGGAACACTGGATCGCTGGTTAGTTACGAGTGGACGCTTTGGCTGGCTAGTCGATCAAGACGCCTGCTGCTTTGACCCTGGTTAGTTACAATGTGGTCAGGGCTGTCATCTGGTTGGATCCTTTCTCCTTAGACAAGGCAGGCTTGGATGACTGCAGAACTGTTAATTTCAGGGTTCGATGAAAAGTCAGGAGTGAGAGAGGCTACGAAGAAAGAAACCGTGGGGCAGAAGATAACACAAGAGAAGGGAATATAATACAGGATCTTACATGCCTTTGTGGTGCTGGTAATTAGCTCTCCCCGCTGGTGGGCTGATGACTGGTTGTCATGATGATGCGATGACTTTCAGCACTCATAGGTGAAAACCAAGTTCCTTAAACAAGAGCGAGGCCAGCCGGCCTTCTCTTCCGGAATAAAGTCCCTTAGAGGAGTTGCGGTGCTGGCAGGTCGGAGGATGCAAGGTGGGACAGGAGATAAGAGGGAGAGCTGAACTGAACTGATCTTTCCCCTACCTCACACGTCTCTTTTTAAGAAACCCCAAAAGGGGAAAAAGTGGGCAGCATAGTTCATCCCCCTCATTATTTTGTTCACTGATTAGGCCTAATATCTGGCACATCTATTTTGATCTGTTATCTTCTGGTTCCTATATATATATATATATATATATATATATTTTTTTTTTAACCAGCATAATTTCAACAGTCCTTGGATTAGATCAGCATGGCCTTTCTGGTTTAGACTAATCCAGTTTCTTTGTCTGGTTCTCATGCAGTTGTAAGCAACTTTGACCAATTTTTCATGGTTATTGTAACATTTTATGAACTTTTGCATACTTTTTACATTTGAGTTCACAAGAGGGGCATGCTTTGTAAGCCCGAGAGTCAGAACACTACTCACAACCCTTGGCCAATACCCTTTTTTAAGCAGCTTGGTTTCATGCATTCATGGCTCAATACACCGGTGGACCCCAATTTTAGACCAGGGTCCCACTGTTCTAGTTTCGATATAAACACATAACCAGATACATTGTAAGCTCCTCAGCCAGTGACTAAGGTCACTTAGGTTTAGTTCTCTCTCTTCCTCCCTCCACCAGAATGAGGAGCCTTGATCCTCTTTTTAATTGAAAGTGAAATTTTAAAAAGCCTTTTATAGTATAAAGTTTTTGATTTTCCTTTTTTATAATCTTGCTTATAATGAAGCTTCTTGGCTCTGATTTTTGAGAGACCTTTTTCTACTTAGTTGAAGGAAAACCATAACAGAAAGGGCACCCCAGGCTAATGTATAGACCTGTGTGGAGGGCACAATGGCCTGCCTTGGTCACACAGCCAGAATGTCAGCAGATGTCCATGATTAAGTCTAGTTGCTGGAGAAGTCTTTTACAAATACCTCTATTGTTGCATTGCACTCATTGTCAAGAGAGACCAAGCTGTATCTAGATCAGAATCTGCATCTTCCAGAGCCTTGTTAACAGGTATTGAGTTTTTTACTCTTGGTGACTTTGCCTGTAGTTCTCATTCTGTTCAGATGAGATACTGGTTAGGTTCTTCTGTTGTGTATGTTAAACACATCCAATTAGACGTGTATGTGAGCTGATTGTGCTTGATAGTCCGAAGAAAATCTCTGACATGCTTAGTTTTTCCTTGAACAAATCCCCAGAAAAAGCTTTCAGGTCATCCTAATATTGTCCAGTTCTGCTCTGCTGCATCAATAGGAAAAGAAGAATCTGATACTGGGCAGGGCGAGTTTCTTCTGCTCACCGAGCTTTGTAAAGGTAAAACCTATTTTTGTTTGTGCGTGGTGTGGCTTGTTTTAGGAATGGAGTGAATTCTTCCAAATGAATACATAGATCTTGAACTGGAAAAGTGCAGTTTTACTACATGGAGAACAGCTAAAACTTATCTAGCAAGACAGCAATTTACCTGCTATTAACTGACTTGTTTTTCATATTTATGGGCCGTTCTGAAAAGGAGCAAGGTGATCAGTTTTTACCGTCCCCTTCATAATCTACCATACTTCTCATAAATTCCCTCTAACTCTTCTCTTTTCAAGGTTAAGCAAGTCAATATTTGCAATCTCTAATTGTCTGTAAATTCCACCACACCTTTAACTACCATGGGTTAGATTAATTACTTGAAGCATTCAGACTTCCATTAGTTGCTTGTTTAGGAGCAGTACTTCCTGGCTAAGGGTGTTGTCCAGTTTTACTCAGCTGGAAGGGTGGTTTCTGACTCACACCCTGGCAGGAGTAGAGAGGAGGGGAAAGAGCATACTGCATCTGTGATGGAGTGTCAGCTGGTATAGTGAAAGGCCCCTTTAAAATGATTCATGGCCAGTTTAGTCATTGATTCCTTGTTGTAAACCCTACGCTGTTCGCTGGTAGCTAATATTGGGCAATAAAATGTCCAGTGGGTATTGCTGGCATAGTCTGATGAAATGAAGGGGCAGTATTTTCATCCTAATGGGATGGAAGCTACGAATGCTTTAAAACTATGAATCATTTGAAGTAAGAATATTTCAATGTCCTTTTTTTTTTTTTTTTTTTTTTTTTT
>NW_020697707.1:2792922-2861398 GCF_002925995.2 Terrapene triunguis | reverse complement strand
TTTTTTTTTTTTTTTTTTTTTTTTTTTTTGGTATGACAACATCATCTCCCTAGTGCTTAGTTCTTTGTCAAAAATCTTCCTGGATTTTCTTTATGGTCAAAAATAGTCTTGGTCAAATCTCTTGTCAAATTCAGGGGATTAAATGCTTCTTGATCAGGACAGGTGTGTGTCACGTTTAGACTTATCTAATATACTTAATGGCACGTTTCCAAAACTTGAAGCATCTGTATACTAATATGAATTGATTCTATCTCCTGTAGGGCAATTGGTGGAATTCTTAAAGAAAGTTGAATCCAAAGGGCCCCTCTCGTGTGATACAGTTTTGAAGATATTTTATCAGACCTGCAGAGCAGTGCAACATATGCATAAACAGAAACCACCTATAATTCATAGAGATTTAAAGGTACAGTATAGAATTTAAGTAACTGCGACATTTGAATGAAGTGTGAAAGCAGACTTCCAGGGCGGACTACAAAGTTGATGCTGTAGAACTAATGAAATTGAGACACTTGAGTATGCAGCATTTCAAATGATGGTATGAGTACATATCCATCTCGTTGGGATTGCTGGCTGGGAATGAAGGACACCACTACATGGCCTAGTGTTTAGACCACATCCTTTATCTATATTTTTGGTGTTAGAAATACTTTTTGAATATCCTGTTAGTTAAATTTCAGAGCTCAAACTGAAACCATGTAGTCTGTTTCCCACTCTTACTTTAATCTGAACAATAGTTCCTATTTGCTGGTAAGTAAGCTCGTGACTGGAAGCCACACATATTTTGGTGGTAAGAATTTTTTTAATAGCAGAAACATAAAGCTGTGAAAGGAAGCGGAGCATAATGTCAGTGTGCTACTGAAATGCTGTTCTCTTTTGAACCTAGCGACCAGCTGCAGTGAGTGTGGGGGATTGGGATGGCTGGAGTTTCAAAAGACACTAAAATCTACTTTTTGTTGTAGTGCTTGGTTTTGGAGCACATTGACTTTTGAACTAAAATTAATCAAGGGGGGCACTTATTTCCTGATTGGTTATTTTAAGACCTTTCATCCTTTGTCAGTCCTTTACAAATGGTATGGAAGGCCTTGAGCTCTGAGGTAAAATTGTGGCCAGTGCCATCCTGTTGGGAGGAACTAAGCAGTTGCCAAGGGTTAGCATTTTTTAAAACTTGAAATTTTTCCTGAGACACTAGTTCAAGGGCAGGGGCTGATGTTTTACTCTGCTCTACTTGAACAGTGTGGGCCCTGATTCTGTGTAGGGTGCTACTATAGTAGACCGTTTTACAGAGTTAAATAAAAATTATGTTATTGATTTCTTCTGTTACTATTCCAGTGCCTATTAAGAAAACCTGTCCCTGGCAGAGACTCAGTGATGGAGAGAGGGCTGGGGGGGGAGGGGGCAGAAAGTGGGTTTCATACTACAGTAGCTGCACAGGGAGAGGGGCTTTTACAGGAAAATTCAGAGCAAGATCTTGATCTTTGTGCTGCAACAGACAGTGGCCTCACTAAAATGATCCAGGGAGGTGTGTTTGCACTGCTGTTCCCAGAAAACTGAGTTTAGGTAGACTGAGGAGAAAGCTTACGTCAAACAGTCTCTGTGCATTTTTAAACTAAAATGTTTTTGCTTTAATAACTGTTTACAGATATAGATATCTTCTCTTTATTTGGCCTTAAAGTGAATGACTCTAGTATTGGCTGTGTGGGAAAACAAGTGATTGAGCTCAGTATCATCAAAGATTTTGTAATATTTGAAATTCTTTTGCTTAAAGATATTAGGATCTCTGAAATTCTCTGATATAATGCAGCTTCCAATGAGTTGAGATTTATGCTGTGACCTCCGCTGCAGACTTTCCATTACTTCATTCCTTTGTTTGTTGGTGTGGCACGCACTCCTTCATTTGCTTTCCCCCAATCCTTTTCACAATGGCTAATGTTAATGTGATTTACATGCACGCGGCATTGTAAGAACTGGTGCCACTTGTTTAAATTCCACCTTAATTATGGGGTACACCTCTACCCCGATATAACACGAATTCGGATATAACACAGTAAAGCAGCGCTCCGGGGGGGCGGGGCTGTGCGCTCCGGCGGATCAAAGCAAGTTCGATATAACGCGGTTTCACCTATAACACAGTACGATTTTTTTGGCTCCCGAGTACAGCGTTATATTGGGGTAGAGGTGTATTTTGAAAATAGTCGCATGGCTCTCATACTTGAAACTCTCTGAATTAATTTGTCCCCTTGAGTAGTTGCCATGTGGAACAAAACAAGTCATTTTGTAGCATAGGGGAGGCATTTTCTTCAGAATTAAATTTGGATTTTTAAAAGTCCCTGTAAGCTGGTTTTGGAAGACACAGGTAGAGACCCCCTTAAAATATGAACACTCTACTGACATTCTTAGGAAGGGAGTGACCACTGTTTCTAAAAGCTGGGCCCAAGTAAGCATGCACATTTTACTGTGTCTTCACAGGGGGTGCCGATGATATTCGTGTGTGCTGATTGTATTTGGTTGTTGCTCTGCCCACTATGCCAGACCTGGTGCATACAGGAGAGCACTAAGGAGTGTACTAACACAATAGGAACCACTAAATGGAAGAGTCAGTTATCAGGGTGGGTCAAGGGAATGCAGCCTCAAGATACAATGATAAAGATATTCCATGCTCTGAGGCTATCACAATCTAAGGCTAACAGAGAAGATGAGACCTATTGAAAACAGTTTTAATTTTTTGAATAAACATTTAATTTACATTTTCCTTTTCGGGCCTCACAATCAGCACAGAATTCTCCTGGAGAGAATCCCCTCCCCCAGCTATTAACTGGTGCTCCTGATAAGGTTTTAAACTACTCATTAATCTTGAAGGGCAATTTGTAAAAGACTCATTGCATGTCTTTTCTAGCTTAAAGCACTAGAACATGTCGTGCAAAACCAACATATGGAGGGACATGGATTAAATAAAATACTAGATCCTTTGAATTGAATTTGTTAGAAATAAAGATGTACTATTCCACAAAATAGATCATGTCATTCAGGGCAAGCTGTCTAGTGGCTAGATTAAGGGGGAGAGCTGGACTTCCTGGGCTTACTACCTGTTTTGCCTACGGCTTGGACCTTAAGCCTGTCACTTACTCTAATAGAGTCTTAAGTGTCCATTCTAACGTGGGATACCATGTGCAGTAAAATACTAAGTATTCATTCATTTTATTTAATAAATATTTGTACACTTCCTGGGCATGATTTAAAAGTGTGCATGAGCTACACAGCCTTCATAAATGTTTGTAACTTTTTCAATTTGTTAACCTACCTGCAGGTGGAGAACATGCTGATTAGTAACCAAGGAACAATTAAGCTGTGTGACTTTGGCAGTGCTACAACTATAGCACATTATCCTGATTACAGCTGGTCTGCCCAAAAGAGAGCAATAGTTGAAGAGGAGGTGAGAAACTTGACAGGCAGTTCATTAGTGCTGCTCTGTTAGCATTAACCCCCCCTCCCCCCAACTTTCCCTCATTTATGAACGTTCTAAGACAACTGAAGCCCTTTCAGTTGTGAAGTGGATTACAAGGCCTTATTTTTCCAGTCAGCTGCTGCTACCTTGTTCAAATGTTATCTGCCGTTACAACAAAACAGTTTGTGTTTTTAAACTACCTTCCTGAGCACCCATCCTAATGGATGCCCATGGAGTGCCTGCTACTCTCTGCTGTGGAGAAATAAAATATAACCACAAATTGAAACTTGACACAATTGATAGTGTAACTTTTCATGACCTGTTTAATAAAAAGGGAGAGGAGTAAGGAATCGACTGCTATTTTCTGTTAGTATGTGAATTTTCAAAAGTAAAGAGTCAGTTGTACCCCAGTGACTCTGATCAAATCTAATCAAACATGGCTTCCCAAACTGAATTGGGTGGCATGTGATGAAGCAGTAGGTCTGTTTGACAGATCTTGGACTAGACAGTATTGCTGTACTCTTAGGACAGCTGTATCAGTGTTGGCATGTTCCCCCTTTCTTTCAAAATGCAGTTTGTCCATAGATCTGGCTGAGTACTAGTAATGCTGACAAACCCTAATGTAGCGGTAAAGATGGATTTACTTTAAGTGATTTCTCAAACCCTTCTAGATCTATGGAGAAGGTCAGTAATGAGACTCAAACTAAATCCATTAACTTGTGAGAGTCTGCACGCTCATTGACAGCATCAACTTCTTTTTTTGGGAGGTCCTGAGTACTAGAAGAATGATACCTGCTTGCTTCTGGTCCCCTTCTCCTTTTTGGAACCTGAACTCATGGAGAATTGTCTGCTGGCTCTCTGGGAAGGGAAGAGAAGATGGTGCCAGGCAGTTGGCCAACTTCTCACATGGGGCGGAGGAAAAAAGGCACAAAGTAGGGTCCTTCCTCCAGATGCATCCTAAGGGCATGATATAACTCAGCGGTCGGCAACCTTTCAGAAGCGGTGTGCCGAGTCTTCATTTACTCACTCTAATTTAAGGTTTTGCGTGCCATTAATACATTTTAACCTTTTTAGAAGGTCTCTTTCTATAAGTCTATAATATATAACTAAACTATTGTATGTAAAGTAAAGAAGGTTTTTAAAATGTTTAAGAATTTTCATTTAAAATTAAATTAAAATGCAGAGCCCCCCCGGACCGGTGGCCAGGACCCGGGCAGTCTGAGTGCCACTGAAAATCAGCTCACGTGCTGCCTTCGGCACATGTGCCATAGATTGCCTACCCCTGATATAACTGTTCCTTGTTTCTCGGTGTCACTCTCCCCCGTTGAGAGCAGATAGTCTGGTTTTGCTTGCTGTGTGGCTTGAAGGGACTACTGCAGCAGGTACTTTTTAATTACAGTTAAAATGTCATTCCTGTCGGCTTTACATAGAGGTACTTCCCTCGTAACTTTATTTTGAAGCAAGGACTTGCACCTTGACTAATGTGCCCCAAACTAGCTTTTGAAGTCAGAATGCCCTTTTTACTTGCTTTTTAGCAGAACATTTTTGGAACGCTGTTCCCTGAGGCTGAACATAAAGCATTGTTCAGGTCTCTGCTTCATGAACTTTTACTTTTGTTTCTGCAGATTACAAGAAACACAACACCAATGTATAGGACTCCAGAAATGATAGACTTGTATTCAAACTTTCCAATCGGTGAAAAACAGGATATATGGGTAGGAACTTCTGTTTCTCTTTGTATGTAATGATGCCTGTTAGATATCATAGTTAAATAGTACCTATATTTCATCATATTTGTGATGTTTAAACAATTGCACCTTCACTGCTATTGGAATTGCATTGTTTGATATTAAAACAAAACCTCAGCTGTCTGTATCTGAGACATTTCAGGCAAAATAAGCTTAATTGGTATGAATTTTAAATCTTAATTTGGGCTGACCTGAGGCATAGACCTCAGGAACTTTGTCCCAGCTCCTTCAATGCCTTGAGTGAAGTGTCTGTGTTGCAACAACCTTGCTTCTTCTCTGGAGGTCAGGACAGGGCTCTCTTGGAGTCCATGATCACTACTACGTGATTAGAGACAGGTTGCTAAGACACACAACTCTGATTTTGCTCATTCACAAATCCTAGTCTCAAGGTAGTACAGAGTATGAAATGCAGGAACAACTTAAACATTAGTACTTCTTAACTCTTGTTTGTGTGGAAATCACGTGTGTTTCTCTTGCAACTAAGTGGGATGGCAAAAGGCAGTGGGAAATGAGTAACCTGCATTGACAGGATTGCAGTTGCATTTGAAGAGAAGTATTTAAACTCCCAGTGCATCTTCAGTTAACAGTGTCAGCGATGAGTCCTTTTGCATTCTTTTTGGTGATGTTACACATTAGTATTTTTCAGAGTATTGGATATTTTTATGAATGCACATGCTTAACTTCTAAAAACTGTACCAGTGTTGGTAAACAAGTCTATATGACTTTTTAAACATGTATTTTAATATCAAATGCAGAATAGACACTTGAACATCAAAATTTGTGATGGCTATTCAGGGCTGTTGGAATCTCAACTACTGTCTAAACCTTTTAAACAATACATTTTAAAAATTAACTTGAGCTTCTTGTGTTCTGCTTCTGTAGTTGTCAATCTTCATATTGAATTTTTGGAGTGAAGGGTGTGAGAGTAAACCCAGGGTAATATAGTTCTTAAACACCTTACTCGTATATCAGATTAAATCCATACAAGTTGGACCACAATTGCATCCACTTACCGAAAACAGGAAAGGTAGCCCTCCATTTATTCAGAGGACTTGGGCAATTGAAATCTTCGGTTAGGATAACCCAGGTATTTACTGTCGTGGCTGACTCCTCCTATTTAACAGTATGTCAGCTGTTGTCACATACCGCTCTGTTCTTTAAAAGGGCCGTGTTCCAGCCAGTGGGGCTCATGTAGAGCCTGCCATTCTGCTCAGCTGCCTTGTCTCCTGTCTGATGGTCTGTGGTCAGGGAAATCAGAGTTGCATATGCAGTACAGCACAACTGCAAGGGGCATACGTGGTTTTAGTTTGTGATTCGGGTGAATGGTTGTACTTTACTTTCCCCCAGGGAGTTCAGTATCCTCCACTGCTCTATTCTAGGTGCTTTTCACCATACTGTCTAGATGAATTTGTAATGCTGCTGCTCAGGCCATAAAAAAATGTGTAAACTTCAGTGTGGATCAAAAATGTAACTCCTGTTAACCATAAAGCTTCCTGAAATGCTTTTGCAGATCAGGAATACATTAGATATTACTCCTGTTATTCCTTTGAGCAGTTACCAGGTTCTCAAATGTGGTCAGCGTTCTCCTGGCTTTTGATTATTTTATTCATTTTTCTCTGGCTCCTTTTCCGAAGTCTAGACACCTTCTAAAATTTAAAGCACACAATTAAAAAACCCTCAGTACAGTTCTTATAATTTCCAAGTAAAAGCCTTCCTCAAACCAAACACCTTACCTCACCGTATCATCATGCAAAGACTATTCATGTCCAGCACCTTTACCTAGTGACCCCAATTTCCCTAAATTCCTGTGAGGGGGGGAAAATGAGTTTGGGAGCATGTTTGGATGGTTAACAAATCTGGATGAAAGAAGGAAGTGAAATGCAGAGTCAAGAGAACCCCATCGCTGCCAGTGTCCTGCCAGCAGCTCCTCCAGCTGTTCTGAGAGTCCTTTAGCTCAATTCTTTTTGTCTGATCTCAGCTGTGTCTGTATGGAATGGGAGACAGGGGGTCTCCCAGCTAACCAGATCCCGGCTGCCTGTTTAAAACAAGCAAATTGGCTCCCGCAAGTTTCTAGGTGGATTTCAGTGTGGCTCTTGGAATCTTGGTGCTGTGTGTCCGGCATGATGTGCTACTTACCAAATGGGTGACGCTGTTGTGCACAATCTTCAGCATCCCACACGGGCGAAGCATGGCACTTCGGAATTCCGTATGCTGCAATTGATCAGATTCCATCTGAGCTGGCTTCTGCTCATGGTCAGATCACGTTCTCTGCGCTTCACGAGTCACCATGACTTAGTTGACCTGTGGATGGAAGAAGCTGGAAGATACTGTTTTTAAAGATTTTTGTACCTAAAATAAAGGCTTTATCATAAGTAATACCATAGAAATAATGGCGTCTTCTACCAATGGGCATCTTTTGAATTGAAGTTCCTTTTTTTTTGCTTCTATCTTCAGGCTGAGCTTAAGGAAAAATATTTTTGTCCCCTCAAATAGCAGGTCCTCCTGGGACTTGGCCTCCAAAAAAAAATTCTGTCCTGTCAGATAGTTTATCAGAGTTCTTCCATTATCACTAGTGCTTTGAAAAACGTCACATGGCTTTTTTGTAGGTGAAATCTTTGGTGTTTAGTATCAGCATTAATGAAGGTTTCCACAAATTCAATGGGCTTGAGGGAGCATTCTTCCACCACCACCACTATGAGAGTGCACACATTCTTGGTTCTTATTTGATTTTCAAGATGCCCACTAATGTTGTGATTGCAAGGTTTTTTGTGGCTTATATTTTCCAGTTCTACATTCTATCTACGTTGTCTGTAGCCGCTAGCGTATAGAACAGTGGATCAGGACTCGGGAGACATAGACAGTGTTTCTAGCTCCGCCATTGGTCTGTTGGGTGACCTTGGAAAGTCACTTTGCCTTTCTGTGCCTCAGTTTCACCATCTTCAAAATGGAGATGATACTGAACTCTTTTGTAAAGTGCTTTGAAATCTACTGATGACAAGCTCTGTGTAAGAGTTAGAGATTATTTTTTCAAGGCTGTTTTCTTTGCTCGTTATTTTATCCGACTTATTAATTTTGGCTGATGCAGTTTCACTTTAGTTCTTTAATGTGGCTTTATATCACTTATTTTAGGGTAATTCCTCTGATTCTTTATTGAAACCCATTTGGCTGGTGTCTGGTGGGTCTCTAGCACTAGAACTTCAAAAAGCAGAACCTTGTTTTGATTTTTGGCTTTTTCCTGTATCACAGCTCTTTGCAGTTGAGCTAATCAGATTTCTTTCTCTGCACATCTGTTACTGAGTGCATTTGCTCTGTTAAACGTTAACTCCTTCTTACCTTTAGTTGTTGGTATGAGAACATTTCCTGATTCTTAAAAGGTGTTTGTACAAAAATAACCCGGTTAGAAAATTAAACTGTAGTAAGCCAAGGCTGGATAGCCTTCATCCAAGAATTCAGAACCAAAAACAACCTAACTGAGCTGCAAACACAAAAGTGCAACTTCATAGTCACCCTCAGACGTCTAGTATTAATCTTCATTACAATAGGGACTCAATGTCCAACAGAGAACCCATTGGGCTGGGTACAAGCACAGTGCGAGTCTCTGTATACAGTCTGAATAGTCAAGACAGAACGTGAGAGCATAGAGGCATAGAGAAGTGAAGTCACTTGGCCCAAGTTATGGCATCACATTGTATCCATGTGCTCATGTGGAACTGAGGGTGATTCTGTGAATTACCCTGGGCATTTCTTCAGTACCAGACAAAGTAACAGAACTACAAAGAACCGAGTAACGTAACCTCATATTAAGCATGTTCTTTGTGATGGTGAATTGTACCATTTTTAACTTGTGAGAATTCTCAGTTAAAACTGATTGGATATAATGTAGATGGACAACGAACTTTTATAAAGGAAGAGGCTATTAAGGGAACTTGGAAACCACAGGGTGGTGAAGTGTTGCATCTTGGGTTTTAAAACCTGGTTAAGAGAGCAAGCAAGTGTAAGAATGAAAAGCTATGTTTTCATTGTGGAAAGATGATTTATATCTTAAGATTTTAGGAGACCTTTAGTGAAACTGTTTGGTTAATATATTGGGCAAAATTTACTATGCGCACAATTCAGAGACTAGTGAAAATTGTGAAGGCACCCAGAACTTAACTGGTGTAACACAAGTAGGTGTGCTAAGTAGGTGGCCATCAAAGTGACAGATAGCTATCAAAGTAAATATCTGTAAGTTAAAGCACTTCGGAAGGAATAACTTAAATAAACCACATACATTTATAGGTTCTGAATGACTGAGACCTTACAAAGTACATTGAGGTGTCATTATGGACAGGTGAATGCTCAATGCAGAGCACCCATCAGAATAACTAACAAGATATTAGGCTGCATTTGAAAGAGAATAATAAATACCATTACATAGGTGTTCTACAAATCAGTGATACACGTTGGCTTTGAGTGCTACAATGTGATCACCGCTTGAAAAGGCGGTAGCTGAAACTGTCCAAAGAATGGCAGCAAAAATAATCAGGAGAATGTGAAGTTTCCATATAGAGAATAAAATAACACTGGAACTTAATCGGGTAGAACAAAATGGGATATGATTAAGGTGCTCATATAAAATAATGGCCAGTTGAGTGATATTTTTCACCCTTTCCAGAAAAAGGTGACACTAGAGTTTAAACAGCACTAAAATTATACAGAATATAAAGTGATAACTTGTAACTTGTTGGCATAAGATAGGATTGAGACGGAAGGAGCTGAGTCGCTATTTTAGCCACTTTCTTCAGATGCTTGTCTTCTATTGGTGCAAGTAGCCACCATGGCTTGGTATGTGAGATGATTGCTAGCAGGGTTAAGAAAAAAATTCCTCCAGAGGGATTTTGCACAATTTTCCAGAAGCATTCTGAAAATCTTGCTGTCCTCTGAAGCATTTGTCACAGGGCACACTTTTTCTAAGACCTCTTACTACACTAGATGTTCAGCATAGGAACACCACTTCTATTTGCTTATTTTTGTACCTAATGTTAATCGAAGTATCCAAATTTACCTGAAAACATTAAGTAAAATGTTCTCCTTGACTCATCCCATTATTCTTGGATTCTTGCAACAGTAGAACTCAATCCTGATTTTAGGCACATGTGCTATTTCCCAGGGCAAATTTTGTGGTATCTATTTTCAGTTATGGAACTGAGTCCCCCAAACTCATTGGCCTCATTAGATGGTTGTTTTATTGAGGTTTCAATTCTCTCTTCTGGAATAAATTTGTAAACAATGTAAAGAAGTAAATGGGGCTTTGCATGGAATGCTGTTTGAATAGTGATTTGCGCTTTGACAACCTACCCAATTATGTACTTAGTAACCGAATGAATTTGAATGAGGAGTGCAAAGAGAGGACCAAATCCTTTAAGTAGGAGTGACTTACACAGAAACTATAAATGTAGGATTTGGCCCATAAAAATAGAACTCTCTCTTTGGAGCACCTACTTTAAAAACCATTGTGCTACACTTTGCTACATATATAATAAAGATGTTGATACCTATATATTATACTATAATATAAATCCCTCAACCTGGAGAGAATTTTAAAATAAGAAAAAAAATCTGAGACTGAGGAAACTAGCAGACCTTTAATCATAATGGCAAAACTGTACCACAGTCTTCATGCTGCTAGAAACGGTTAGTCTGTGTAGACTAGGCTTGTTAATCTTTAATCCTAAAGAGTGAAACTTCAAGGGTTTAGTTATTTTAGAAAGAAGGGGGGTATGCAGCTGAATCACTGTTAATAGTGTTGGGTTCCATGACTAAGCAATTTGCATTTCATATAGCAAAGTTATTTTAGATTTGAGCTTGATCAGAGTTGTTCCAGTTTCTAATCCGTTTCATATCTAGAATTCAACTTTAAATGGTTTTCGGTGCCTGAATTACTGACTTTTCTGTAATGTTTGCTTTTATTTCTGTGTAGGCCTTGGGCTGTATCCTGTATTTATTGTGCTTTAGGCAACATCCATTTGAAGATGGGGCTAAGCTTCGCATAGTCAATGGGAAATACTCTATTCCTCAGAATGACACTCGATATTCTGTGTTCCATGATCTCATTCGTAAGTTTAAAATCTTGTTCATTTATTCTGATGCTTTTGTGGACCTTACTTCTTTCATCATTAAAAATATGTTAGGTACAATGGGATTAATCAATCAGAATTTCCAGTTCCATTGAAGTGGCATTATAAACCGTATGACAATGATTAGTTTATTTTTAGCTATGTGGCATCAATATGAAGAACTTTCAAACTTTTCTACATGCAGTTAAGAACTAGATTTTTGAGTGTAAACCTTTTGGTTTTTCACTGATTTTTTTCAATACTTAATATTAGGATTTTGATAAATTGGCTGGAAATATTTTGCATTTTGGTTCGGATTCCTTGAATTTGTTTAAGAAACTTTAATAAAACAAAGTTCAAAAGACACATTTGAACTACTACAGTTGGTTGTTAAAATTCTGATGAAATGGGGTGGGTTCTAAGTTGCCTTTAAACATTTCTTCAAGTTTGATTCTCTTGTAGTATTTTCTTTAAAAGTGTCGTCTTGATTCATCACTAAAATCCTTATTCTTAATACAGAGATGCCTGTTAAAGGCAAATGATACTTGGGTACAAGTTGACTGTTTCCCTGGTTTTTCTGCACGCTTTACTATTGATAATCATGCTGCGCTTGAATCCACTGAGTAAAGAACAGATTTATGCAATCAAAAAAGGACTGTTGTAATGTCTAAATTACCTTTTTTTAGGTTCCACTTTGAAGGTGAACCCAGAGGAGAGGTTGTCAATCACTGAACTTGTGAATCAGCTGCAGGAGATTGCGGCTGCCAGGAACGTGAATCCTAAATCTCCTATCACAGAGGTACGGGAGTGCTACAAAGAGTATAATCCTTCTTTTCCCCACCTTCAGTCAATAGGAACTTTGAAACAGCTGTCAAAATGGTTGCAGTGAGATTTTCAAATGAGTTTAAGGGATTTAGGTGCCTAATTTCAATAGAAATTCAATGGGGTTTGGATGCATAACTCACTTACAATGGCTTGAAAATCCCAGCCTCAAAGCTCTTTCTCATCAGAATATGTTAAAAGGAAACCAATGATGGTTCTTCCTGCTTATTGTCAGACTCTTGGAAGCATCTTCCTCTCAACAGCATTCCTTCTGGAGGTAGATCTTCAGTGTCACATGTCAGATGTGACTGAAATTGACCTGAGAAGTGGTGGTTGTGAAGGTGTGTGCGTAGGGGGGGAGTTTAATATGGGACAATGAATTTAGGGAATTTAGGCCTACACAAATTCACAACAGCTTAATTAAACTGGTACAGTTAATGCAAATGCCTGTGTGGACTTTTACTTTGGTTTAAGGGTTGCTTATTTCAGTTTCTTAAACCTGTTCCTCATTGACTTGAGTGTCCTTTTGCACAGATTTAAGTAAATAGATTAACTAAATCTTACCTTCAGTTGAACTGGTGCAACTCTGCAAGCAGACTAGCCTTTTGAACTGTTGTGATTTTTGCTGCTGTCTGTAAAAGAGACAAAACCTTAAACTTTGCAGAACTGAAGTAAGAGTTCACACAGACAGCTGCATTAGTTTTACTGCACTGGTTTAACCAAGGGCAGGTCTACACTAGAAGTGCTACATTGGTACAGCTGCAGTGCATGTGGTGAAGATGCTCTGTGCCAATGGGTGAGCTCTCCTGTCGGCATAAATTACTCCACCTCTGCAAGAGGTGGAAGCTATGTTGGTGGGAGAGCATCTCCTGCCGACAGAGCACCAGTGTGGACAGTGCTTAGTTTCGCTGTAACTTGCATCGCTCAGGGGGGTGTCTTTTTCACATCCCTGTGTGACATGAGTTAGATCGACTTAAGCTGTAGTGTAGACCTGCCACTGTTCGTTCTGTATGAATGGGATTCTGCAGTAGAGGCTGCTGTTGGTCCTTAACTCTTGGTTGGCAAGCCCTTTTCTCTCCCCCAAGTTTTGGGGTTAGCTTTCCCAAGAAAAATCTTTTTACCAGCTACAGTTACATTCCTGTTTGCAAGTTTGCACTTGGTAAGTTTATGGGTTGGATCCAAAATAATGTAGCAGCTGCATATGGGTTCAGATTTCTGGCCTTGGTAACAGTGTGTTATATGCTTCCCCCTTCCTGCCAAGGAGACTGTGTGCAGCCCAGTCTACCTGTTTGTGCTTCATCTGGTGATTCCCCTTCTTCTCTGGGAAGTGCTTGTTGTTTTCAACGTTGTCCTTTTTCCATCTTCAGTTTTTAAGCAGTCTCCCTTGGTGTCTTTGGCCATATCTGCATTCATGTGGTACCCCTCTATTTCTGCCTAGGTGAATGGCTCATCCAAGTTCATAATTTGGACATTAGGCATGTGTCCCCAAACATTGCAATCTAAGTGCCCTACTTCCTGGAGTTCAAATAATCCCTCATGCCAACTCTGAAACTCACTAGTATAGTGGCTGTCTAGGGTACACTTCTGTCCATGTTCCTCCTTGAGGTGCAGCGACCTAAATGAAACATGTAATGTGGGCTACAGAAGCTTGTCTTGCTAGATAAAACTTGCTGCTTTTTTGTCTCCTACTTGGGGGTCACACTTTTTTCATGAGGAGTGTTTCTCGCTTTAGGGGAAGCGGGAGAGAAGGAAGCTCTGGAAGTTTCTGCACACTTGTAAAGACTTGTCTAGAAATGGGAGTAGGATTCTGCTCAAGTGACCCAATTCATGGCTGTCCCATTCGTTGCCTGTCCTTTGCTCTGGAGCAGTGATACTCGGACTGAGGCTCGGGAGCCGCAAGTGGCTCCTTATTGTATCTCCCGTGCCTCTTTGCAACACATGATATTAAAACACTGAATGATTTAATTATTAACCAATCTAAGTTATTAACCAATCAAGATGCCTTTTCTGTGTTGTTAACCAATTGTAGAATACTTGGTCAGTCATTTTGCTGTGAGATGTATATAAAAATAGTAAATGAAACAATGAATTCACACTCCTGGGGCTCTCTTGGGTAATGTTGATCGTAATTTGGCTCCTGAACCACTGAGGTCTGAGTATCACTGCTCTGGAGTTAAGGTGCCATATCACTCTTCTAAAGCTGGGCCATCTTTCTTAGCCTTTCCTTTTTCATCTGTGTTGTAGAAGAAAGTTGAATCTTTGTGGGTAAGTTTAGCTCTGATTTAGAAAAATTAGGGATAGGTTTGCAAGGCAGCCACCTTATTGCTAACATGTTGAGTTCATAGTATCCGTATTTCAGCAGTTCAGCTGGGAGATTTTCCTGCCAAGATCCTGATACTCCTTCCATTCAACCTCGAGTTTTACTACTGACTTTGAGCAGTAACAATGTACCAGAGCAGCCAGAAAAACCTGGGCTGAAAGCCGAACTAAAGAATATTGGCCCTGTTTCTCATGGTGCCTAATGCATTGAAACAAAACTAGTGAAACTTTTTTGTCCTTTCAGTAGTTTAAACAGCCATTCAGGGCTAAACAGTGAGGACCGGGCAACTTAAGTTTTGTAACTGTCCTTTGCCAATGCAGTGTTTATATACAAACTTAAAAAAAATTTCTCCTGATGGATATGATTCTTTGCAGCTCCTGGAACAAAATGGAGGCTATGGGAACAATGCTGTGCCTAGAATGTCTACAAGTTTGGTGCCACAGGGCTCCAAGCCTGCAGGACAGCTCAACAATATGTACAATGCAGGTATGTACAGTGATAGGCATCTCTGCACACACCATCTGAATACTTACTAGTTGTGTTTATGGTATGTGAAAACTTCTGGGTGGGCTTGAAATTTTAAATGAACTTCCTTAGCAGAAATATTCATTTCTCCTGAGTGATACAGCTATTAAGTATCTTGCTTTATGAAAACCACCTAGGTTAAGTAAATGATTATTGTTAAGCAAGCTTATATAGTTCTTGTGAAGGACTTCACATTTGTAGATTGATTCCACCTTCTTCAGAATAGACTTCATGTTTATATATGGCAAATGTAAAAATTTACTCCCTACATTTTTCTCACAAGAAAAGACTGTTTGCTAAAGTGCAACAGCTGATACCAAATGACATTGTTAACCTGTGGAATAAAACACTTAGATGAAAATGACTGATCTGTACAATGAATATCCGTTTATACAAATAGTAGCAGCTAAGGAAAAGGCAGCACTTAGATTCATATAAAATTTGGAACATGCTATAAGAACATAAAAATAGATTGGTTAAGGATCAGAAATGTCATTTTTCCAAAAAACAAACTCAAATAGAAACCTCCACTTTATAAATATATTATGCTAAAAACAGATAATAGCCTACTTTGGTTGAACTTCAGTTCTTCAAAGTAACCTATTAATTGGTCTTAGTCAAAACATCCCTTTTTTGTGTCCAATATGTATAATCTTGCTAACTGAAATAACAGTTTCTGTCCTGTGTGATTTCACGGCTAAATATTAAACTGTTAACTTCATGAGCATAAATGCTTCGAGGAACTGGATATATTTCACCTAAAATGAAAGATTGGAAATATTAATAATTTTACTGCATGCAATTTTTTTCTCCTCCTTGATTTAAGTTATTTTATTCATGCCTTCTGTGCAGCTCATGAGAGAAAAGTATATATTCAAATATTAATTTACCTGAAGGGGGAACTTTAAAATGAGGTAAATTTATACTACCAATAAAATACTTTAGTAATACTGTCCACACTTTATTCTCTGTGGGATGAATCTTCTTTCATAACAGGATTGTGTTTTCAAATGCTTGTCTGACCATCTGCTTCACGCAGGGTCAAAGAGGACTCTTTTATGTATTACACAGTAATGTTAACAGGATGTAGTCCAGCAGATGATGATAAAAGGAAATGTTAGTGATCCCGGTAACAAATGTAACTTTCCGAGATAAAACCAGAAATGGCTGTAAAATGTACTGCGTACAGTCAAGTAGCTTTCAGTGGCATGCTGCATATCAGGATGATGGCACTAAATAGAAAGGCAGCATGCCACAATTTAAACCAGGGATCTCAAACTCATTTTACCTTAGGGCCAGGGCCAGTCCTCAAACCCTCCCCGCGGGCCAATAATGTCACTGAAGATGGTGGTCAGAAAAGAAAATGTTTATATTGTATTTTTTTCATTTCGAATTTCTCAGAAATAATAAAACTGTCATACAACTTCTTCACCTGCCAGAGAGGTTTTAGTGTTTGCCAGACACCTGGCAACGCTTCAGTTCTGTCAGTTTGTTGATGTTTGGCCTCAGTGACTGAGCAGTTGAAACCCACAGGATGCAGCAAGGTGTGCGTCAGATAGCTGTGTTCAGTATTTTGACTTGTTTATATTGTGGGGAAAAAAGGAACACTGCCTCCATGGCTGACTCTGCCCGGCAACTAATGATGCTGCCTCCATGATGGCAACTAGTGATGGTATCTCTGTCCCTCTTCCCCCAGCCAATGGGAGCTGCGAGGGGCGGCACCTGCAGCAGACATTGCCGGCAGCGTGGCTGCATGTGTCTCCTCCGCGGGCCGCAATGGGGAGGTTCTTGGGCCACAGATGGCCTGTGCGCCGAGACTGAGACCCCTGATTTAAACAGTGATATGACAGAAATGCATACAGCCAGACACTTGGTGGTCTGTCTTTCCTTCATAAAGAGATGTAAAATGGCTTGTTACATGTTTTATAAATGTAATACCTGTAGACTATTCTAGTTTACCACCATAGTTGGGAACATGGAAAAATGTTGTTGTGTAGTTTGTTCTTCAGAAGTTGAAAGCTTCGTTCTGGGACTGAGCGTGACGGGAAGGCTGATCCTGTTTTTGTACATCTTAAGTTGTTGGCAGTTCAGTTTGATTTTGCCTTGTGAAGAGAAATTTGAGCACAGTTCCATTACATTCCTTGTTTTGTTTTAAATTGTAACTTTAGATTTGCTTTTTAATTCTAGGCCTGACAGTTGCAGAACTTGACCAGTCTTACGGAGGGTTCTTTGATATTCTCAAAGGTGGAACAGAACGGTTTTTCACAAACATCAAGGATACTTCTTCTAAAGTGATCCAGTCTGTGGCCAAGTAAGTAGGAAGAACATCAGTGTTGATAATTTCTAAAAGGGAAAGTCAGAAGTGTCCTATTGAAACTCCAAAACGCATCCTGCTGGTGCTGATATGAGGCCAAATATGCCAGTATGTAGTGTTCCATTTAAAATTTCATCACTATGAACTCATGTAAAAATCACTATGGTAACTATGTCGTAGGAGTTAGAATTGGAAAAGAACATTTTAAATTAAATGAATCTTTAAGTCACTGTAGAATGGTTTCCTGCAATGTATAGCAGAATTCCCCCAAGTAGGGCACCTGGACAGACAGCCTCCTTGCTTTGCCCATTACTAATAATCAGAGCTCGCGTACTTGACTCTGTGTACACAAATTTGCAGAGGGACAATAGGGTTGAGGTCTGTTTATTTCTCACCTCTATATATTTATTTATTTATTTAAAAACATTTAGGCTGTTAACAAGCATGTTATCTCTGGAGAGCGAAATCCACAGTTTGAGAACTGCAAAACTAAGCATCTCTGATGGTATCTTCTAGACTGAGCACTGAGTCCCATTGGGTAGATAGAAAGATTAACCTAAATAATCTATACAGAAGCCCCTGGAGCCCCATAAGATTGGGTCCCTAATCCATGAACTATTGGAATTCATTTACAAAACTTTTCTTAAACATTGCATGATTATATTGTCTCATACTATAGAATTAGAATTTATAATCCCTATTCCATGATGAGATATCTTTGAACTATAATGTATCTTAATTAAAACTATCTTTAGATAGTTTTTTCATCAAAAAGCATTTTATCAAAAAAATCCGATTTAAATACAAAAATCCATTTTTTTTTTTTTTTTTTAAATCATTGATTTTTATCCACCCTGTTCATTTCCTGTTAGGTTTCCCACTATGCATGAGGACTGACTAGTGGGCTACTTCCACCAGAAAAAGGCATAAATATTGGTATGGCTAGACCACTTCCCCTTTCAGCACCTGGGTGAATTGATCCATGTTGAAGGTCAAATGAACACTGCTTGATCATCTAGAGCAGACAGTCAGTAAATGATAAATCAAGTGTTGTCTAGAGGAGTCTGTCTTAACTGGCCTTAGAAATGTGCCTTCATTACCTTATTTACCTATAGAAAATTAGATTTCCATTTTTCTCTGTCTGTATGCCTTGTCTGTCTGAGCTATTTTGAGAGGAAGGGTGTTCTTGTGGGTGAAACACCAGCATGGAAGTCGGGCATCAGGTTTCTATTCCTGACTGGGTCAGATCTCTACCTGGAGTGAGTCATCTGTGCTTTATCTTTCTGTTCCTTAATCTGTACAATAGGGATAATAGGAATTTGCCTCATAAGGGAGCTGTCAAGTTTCATAAAACACTTTGAGATCTTGGTTTGGGAAGTGCTACAAAAATGCAAAGTGTTTTTGTTTTGGACTTTTTTTTTTTTTTTTTTTTTTTAACTGCCCCCTATTTTCAAAGTCCCCAGGAGCTCAGTGGTGGAGCAGACAGAATCTCTGAAGATTAATGCTAGCATTTATTCTGTTCTCTGTCCTGCAAGAAGGCTTCACTGTGGTGATGTCTCCTTTTTTCCCCTATATAGTATACAGTATACAGTATGGTATACTATATAGGGGAAAAAAGGAGACCGTATACCATACTGTATACTGTATATAAATGACTTGTAACGGCAGTAATCTATCTTCCATGTCCTAGACAGATATAAACCCCTTTGTAACAAATTGTTCAAATACTAACTGTAGTTTGATCTAGTTTTCTGTACCTTTCAGTATTTTCTTGTCTGCTTGCTTACTTATCGCTGAACAGATTATTACCTATGTGGCCCACCCATGTACAATACAATACGGTACCTTACCTGCTAGTGTCTTGAAGCTCTTTCAAAAGCTACTCTTCAATTCAAATGCTGTATATACATAACATCTTCCTTTCATTTTTAGCAATGATCTATCTTCTGTAAATTCATACTGGCTACTTTTCATGGAACTAAAGTGAATCTTAAATATTCAATTTACCTACTAGATAGTCTCCAAAATAGAATTCAAATATAATTCATAAAATGGGAAACAGTTAATTACTGCTTAGGCAATAAGAGCCTGTGTAGGAAAGAAGGATGGGTGCTAGTCAGAGACTTGGGAGATCTAGGCATAATTCTCTCCTCTGCCCCATACTTCCTGTGTGCTGTTATGCAAGTCGCTTAATCTCTGTGCTCCAGTTCCTTATCTGTAAAATGGGGATAATAGCCCTTCCTTACCTCATAGAGTGTTGAGGATAAATTCATTAAAGATTGAGATGCTGTGATACTGTAGTAATGAGGTCCGTAGAAGTACCTAACGTAGGAAGATACTGATAAAAAGGTTTGAATAGCTGGAAGTTGATAGGCAGGTGAGTTGCTTTAGTCATGCTACCATATGTTATAACTGCACTGGTTAAGATTCATTAGCCTCCTCGTGTGTAAGTGCAAGAACTGTCTGTTTTTAAAAAAAAGTCTCCATTTGAAAATCTAATCAATGTCCACAACAGCTGCCTTTCTCAGTTAAATGTATTTGGTCTTGCAGTATTTGCCTTATCCTGTAGTGCACAGCTGTCCTGGTTTAAGCAGAGCTCTTACTGACGATATTCCCAAATGGAAAAATGATCTCCATACTAGCTCATTAATAGAATAAACTACTGCATCAGACATTTCTATTTGCATTTGAATGGATTCATTTTTTTAATATATTAACTTAGAGGTGGTTTTTTTTTTTTTATTTATTTCAGTTATGCAAAGGGAGATTTGGATATATCGTATATCACTTCCAGAATTGCTGGTATGATAGCTTCATCTTTCTTAATCATTGTTTTTAACTGTGGTTTTGTAAAAGTTGATACCTCAAACATTGGTGGTGTTCTGTTTTCAGTGATGTCCTTTCCAGCAGAAGGTGTAGAATCTGCCATCAAAAATAACATAGAAGATGTGCGGTTATTTTTAGACTCTAAACACCCTGGACACTATGCTGTTTACAATCTATCTCCAAGAACATACAGGTCTTCAAGATTTCATAATAGGGTCTGTATGTGTTTTTCTTGCATATTGATTTTTTCCTTTAGTAGGTCTTTCAACACAATAAATTGAGTAGACCTATCACTTCTTGTTGTATTACATGCTAAAATCTTCTACAATCCAATGTTTAGGATGCATAGTTAAAAATCACAAATGAGCAATTACAAAAGTTAAAGGTCTCATGGCAACATTACCTGTGCCATGCTTTTACTACCAGTTCAGACTTGCTAATAGGAAGGATTTGTCCACTTACTGGAATGGTGTAGCTTTGTGAAGAAACATCTAGGCACCCAGAACCTCCCTCTAGATATAACTTAGAGAATTTTTTCACTTCAAGAAACAAAGGCAAGGTTTTCATCTCGAGGCCAAAAGACCAACTACACTTGACCAGACACTTGTTCAGAAACAAATCTGTGTTCCACCTGTTTGCAGAGGCTTCCCACCCTACCGTGGGAACTACTTATGATGGCTTCACTACTGGGATTTCTCCTTTTTTCATCTCTCTCTTCCTTATTCTTGACTTCCATCTGGACCCAGCCCCCGAATGACACCCTTCCTCAAGTGAGCGATCTAGCCATGCCTACTCCTTGCTGCTTCCTGAAATGGTGGGTGCAGCATAGCCCAGCCTGCCCGTCTCTGTGAAACCTTCCTGTCCAGTTCTGCAGAACCTAGAAAGGGGGTGGGGTGAGGACATGACTTACTCCATAACCGGATAGAAGGTACCAGCTAGGTAGGCCGTAAAGTATCAGTGAACACTTCTTTGCTCCTTTTTTGACTCCTGTCTCTCAACCAGTCTATGACTGGCTCAACGGCAAAGTCTCAGGTTGACATACCTCAGCCCTCTAGCAGAACCATGCCCCAGTGCTGTCCCCAGATCTCCTTGTACTATACATTTCAGGCTTTGGTTTGACCTTTATACAGCTAGGAGTCCAAGCCCCTCAGGGAGATCTTTCACTCCAGAGAGGTGTTAATATTGGATAGTCTGGAAGTCTCATCTATTCCAGGTCCCTTCTTGGACCTTAACCTGTAAGGTGGGATCTCTCCATTAACATCCCTTCTTCATCCATATAACTGCCCCCTTCTCCCCCCAAATCATCTGTCTGCCCAGCACTATGCATTTCACTGGCCTGCTTTCCTTTGGCCTGTCCTTGCCATTTACTCCTTCCTCCAACAAGTCCTCTCCTCGCCATAGAAGGACACGAGGTAGCACCTCAGACCTAAAAGAGAATTCCCTCTGTCTCCAAATGGGAGCCTGAGGATTGGAGTTAAGATGGGGAGGATGAGCTGTTTGCCTAAAGCTGCCTGGAAAGTGACTAAGTCTGAAAGATTGAGGGATCCTTAGGGTCTTAGCCTAATTGTTTCTGGGGTGCACAGTGTTAATGCCAAGATTATTGTGACCCATAATGCATCTGGAACAGAAAAATCCTGAAAGTAAGAGCTTAATCAGTGACATGCCTCCAACACTTAAACAAAAAAACCAAAAACAGAAAAAATTTAGAAAGGTCCTCCAAATACACCACTTTTCCTAAAATAAAATAAAATAAATAAATCTGACTTTATCCAGAGTTTCCAATTCAAATCACATTTGCGGTTTACGGAGATCTCATTCCCTGGACAGAAAACTCGAGTCTACCCATAAGATATACAGTTCCTTAGCATGCATATTTGAAGTGTCTGTTGCCCAGGCAGTAACAGCCCGCACCATCTTGGCACGGGTGAAGGCACTGTTGAAATTGCCAAATCCAAAGCCGTCAGTGACCTCCTGAAGTTTGTCAGCCCTTACTGTTCATTTAGCCGGTCAGTGACATGGTCCTTACTTGTTCCATTGTAGTCAGAAGGTAACACTGGATCTGCACTTGTCAAAAGCTGTTGCTCAAACTGATCTTGATAAGGCTCCCATCAATGGCCAGAGGTATTTGAGGACCTACAAAAACAAAGTTTCCTTCACACAGCAGAAATTTATCCTGGAAAATAAGCTCTTTGTTTCACTTGAATCAGGAAGCTTTCCCTTTTCATCTTTGTTTGAACCTCATACACCTGAAGGACATGCTTCTTAATTCTCTGGACATTAGCAGGACAAAAAAATTATCCCCACAATATAATCCTGCTACAAATTGGACTCATTAATTCATTGTTGTAGACACAAAAAGAAGACACTTACTCTAAATTTAGAATCATGCTGAGTGAAAGCAGCCATGTCAGAAGCTAACAGCATTCAAGACTCCTTCAGTTGTCCATAAAGGCTCCCCTTTGAGACTCATTGTGATGTTACGATCACAGAGGAACACAACATGCTTATAACTTCAATACTCTGCTTACTAGCCATTGCAAAATGGATGTTTCCTCATCGGTGGATACTCTAGGCCTAGCAGGCAGCTATTTCTCGAACTCATGCTTAAATTCTCGCTCCTATGCTCATCCACCAATACAAAGCTTTCTCAGAACTTTCTTGTCTTTTGCGTTAGTTACAGTTGAAGTTAATGCTAGTTCTGAATCCTCTCCTGGCTTATTCTGACTCCCATTCTAATGTAATAGCTTTGTCCATTCTAATATAATAGTTTCTGGGTGCCCAGAACCTGCCTAAGTCAGCAGAACTCTCCGTTCTGCCAATTTTTTCTGACCCTGACGTTAAGACCTCTCTTTTGGAGGATTACGTAGTGTTTGTTGGTCTGTCTATGCTTCAATAAAAGCCCCGCAATAAAGCTGCAGATGGGCTGGGTCAGCTGATTTCAGGTTCGCGGGGCTCAGGCTGCAGTGTAGATGTTCAGGCTCAGACGGGAACCCGGGGTCCGAGACCCCATGATGTGGGTGGTCTCAGAGCCCAGACTTCAGCTCGAGCTCAAACGTGTACACTACAATTTTACAGCCCCTCACCCTCCCACCTGAGCCAGCTGACCCAGCCTCTGAGATTTGGTGCAGTAGGTATTTTTATTGTAACATAGATTTACACTCTGATACTTAAACAGCCTTGTGCAGCTTGTCCCACCAGCAGCCCTTGCAGCTGCCGGTCTGGGCAAGAAAATGTGCTGTGATGAAGCGAAGTTCAATCCATTCTGTGAAAGCCATATCAATCTATCCCTGAGCACGCTCAGTGGTCTAAACTAAAACTTTCTTTGTTGGGTTCAGAGGAACAATTTAAAGCATCTATTTGTATCTATTTGTTATCACAAAGCATCGTTTCATATTTTGCCCCATTTTATAATCCTGTTTTAAAATGTAGACTATTTTTTTACCAGTGGCAGGTTGTTTATAATCTGTTGTAACTCAGAAATTGCTGAAAGGATTTTTCTCAATTAATTTTTTTTTATTGAGCAGAGACCAAGCACGAGAAAATTCAGCCCAAAAGGTGAATGTTTAAGAAAGTTCTGAGCTTATGAATATGAGCTAGAAGGGAGCTGTTTTGCATCATTCTCTAATAGTGACTGTTTGTTCTTCACATTGTAGCTATTTATTTGTATTTCTGTAGCACTCAGAGACAACACTCACGATTAAGGACCTTTTGGGCTGAATATTGAGAAGAGCTTATCCAAATTGAGAGCTTATTTGAGACTGCTCCTGTTTAATTTGTTCTTGGATTTAATATTTACCTACAGAACTGCCAATTTGTTGTTGTTATAGCTTATATAAGTGTTGTAGTAGTCACTTTTATTTTCTTACCTCTTACCCCATTCCCCAACCCAGGTTTCGGAATGTGGTTGGCCAGCAAGACGTGCACCAAATCTTCAAAACCTTTACAGCATTTGCAAGAACATGCATTTATGGCTAAAGCAAGATCACAAAAAAGTTTGCATTGTACACTGCCTTGTAAGTAGTAGGTACATCTGAAATTTTTCATCTAGTCCAGCTTTAGGTGACCGCAAGGATTGCAGTATCAATCAATTCTTGTGTATGAGTAACATTGATTTTTACCGTCTTAAGCCAATTCTGTAGCGGTCTAAATTTATTTATTTATTCTTTTTTAAGAAAAGGAGCCTGTGTGGTAAAATAGTGCAACTTTCACCAATTTGGTGGTCAATAGGTCAAGAAGAAGGAAAGTGAAATACATTCCCTTTTTACTTCCCAGCTTCCCAGTACAACATTAGTCAATGCACAGCTCTTACAAGAAAAGCTGTGATCATTAAAAATTCCATGCGTGTTTAGGAATCCAGTTGACCTCTAAGATGGTAGCTCCACCAGTGTAGTGTCTCTAACTACCATGCTAGAGGCACTGTTTCAGTACAGACTCAGGAGCGATATCTCATGAGTTAACTCCATTTCTTGCAATAGTCTATGGAGATCTCTCGTCAATGCACGTACATGGTTCAGCCCTGTTTGAGATGTGACATGATGGAAAGCTTGAGTGAGGTATGGCTACAGGCCAGACATTCCACATAGTACTGGCATAAGTTCTTCTTCTTTAATAGAAATGAGCAATACCGGCCATATGCAGAACTCAGATTCTTCTTACTAGAAGTTCCTCTGTTTAGAAACCAGAAAAACAAAAGAAGTTTCTGAACTGGTGGTTTTAATTAGAAGATACAGTGAATTTTCTAAGTAACTGCATAAGCCTAAAGCGTCTTTCATTCGGAAGATGTGATCCAGGAGCTAAACAAACTCCAGAGAACTAGCTTGTGTCTAAATAATGATCATAGTTCTGTTGATATTTCCCCATAGAGGTGAAACAGCATGCAAGGAGCGGAGAAAAAACAAAATTAAGGATTAACGTAAAGGATTTATAATTTTTCTTTACCCATTCAGTGAGGCCTTCGCTGAATGAACCAGTAACACTGTGTTTCATAATATAAGCCCAGCTACTTTAGAAGTAAGTAATCTTCTTGAGGGGAGACCTCAAGTAAAGCTTTTTGCCCCACATAAACTGCATTTAACAGAGGGTCTTCTGGACTTAGAGGGGCTGTGGGATCTCTAATAACACACCCAGTGGCCCTACCATTCCTTCACAATTGGTGCAGAAGCTGCCATTCTAGCCCATAGGATGAAGTAGCTGCCAGGAGGCTGCACTTCAGCATTATACCCCCTCCCTTACCTGTTTCACCTGTAGTAAAGCCTAATAACTTGGGATTTATGCAGACAAAATGATGGTCATCGTTAATGAATAATCACCTGTAAAACTTGATGATAAAACTACAGTGATTTCATTTAAATAAGCCTTCCGGTTTAAATAGTTCACCAAATGGCTATATTTGACCTACACTGCTGAAATTCATATTTTGCTGGTGTACATAGTATTTTAAGAAGGTTGTACTCCTACTGTGAAATAATGTAGCCATAATCTGTTAACTTGCTTTGAGGCTGTTGGAGGGGGAATCTTCAGAGTTCAGCGGTCTCAGAATTTTTTTGCATTGGATTAATCTCTTAATGATTGCTCTGATCCAAGCACTAGCTTTGTTACTATATCCTGTCACCACCCTCCCATCAAAATGTGGTGGGAGAAATTAACTGAAGTCCATGCTTTTCTTTTCCACATCCCCTTTATATTGACATTTCTCCTGTTTCCATTCTGTAAATGATCAAGCTTCTGTATGAATTGTAAAGTTTTGTCATCAGAGACTTGTTTACCAATTAACTATTTCTTTCTCTTATGTGGTCTTAATCGTGTTGCATTTCCTGAATGTTCTGCCCTGTCAAAATGAAAATTTTGCTCAAGAATTTTTCTTTAATGTCTCAAACTTCCCTCTGTGTTCCTCTAAATACATGAGTAATTACCAAAGATGTATCGCCAGGCAGGAATTGGAGCCGATGTTGACTGCATGGCTTCGCCGGTTATTCCTGTACACCTCAAGACTTGCTGGCACTGTAACAGAAGCCCCTTAGCTTGTCAGCAGAAGAAGTGCCTAAAATGGATCTCCCACTCAGCAGCCAGACTATGTGGTTAAAACTTTAGGGTACTGATGCTAAGAAAATGAACACTCAGAACTCTGAGATAATATAAAGCTAAAGTTAGTAACTACTCAGTAATAGCATTCAAATGAGCACTTAATTCTGTTTATTTCCTGCTTAGCTTTTGTGTTTCATCTTGAAAAACATTTAATTTTAACTATTAAAGAAATTTGCTACATTCCCACAACATTAAGGCTTTATTACTTAAACTGTGGTTCAAAAACCAGCCATGATCAACTTAAATTATGCCTAATTCATAACTTGAAATAAAGGATATGAACTTGGCTTCTTATGTAGACAGGCATGTTCGTCAGTAATTTTCTTAACATTTTGAACTAGGTTTAATAACTTTAGGTCACCATTTTTTGTAGGATGGAAGAGCAGCGTCTGCTGTTGTAGTTTGCTCCTTTTTATGTTTTTGCCGTCTCTTCACTACTGCGGAGGCTGCGGTTTATATGTTCAGTATGAAACGCTGTCCACCTGGCATTTGGCCTTCTCATAAAAGGTACAGTATCAATCTCTTTTCAAAGCATTGTTGAAGCAAATCTACATATGAGCATGTACTGTAAAAAAAAAAAAAAAATTAGCACACCGATTTGTAGGACGAGGTAGTTGATTTAGGAATTAGCCTGGTAGGATGATAGAACATTTGCAAAACCAAATGAGTCACCTGTGTGCTGGGTAAATTTTGAATTCTGCAAGATTTTTGAATCTGTTATTCATGTGACCCTAGTTACTGAACAAATCAACCTGATGTGTGTTGGAACTACATTAAGAATGAAAGCTGAGGTGGTAAAATGCTTGAAGTGAAAACTGTCCTAAATACTTCTCTACAAAGCAAAGTATAACCTATATCCTCAAATGTGGAAGAGACAAAGTAAAGCTTGTTCAGTGTGGACGTAAGTTCCAGCTGTCTGAACGCTCTTCAGACTTACAGAATCCAAAAGTATAACAAGTACTTACTTGAAGTCAGTTCATTGCATATTTAGTGAATAAGAGGATATATACTCCTTTAAAAAGAGTAAATGCATATCTTTTTATGCATTGTATCATCTATTTTGGCAACTAGCATAACTTGAGTTTTTCAGGTGGACTGTATTTAGGTTTTGTAAAAATACTGAAATCTATAACTTCACTAGAGCATCTGCCGATAAATCTTTGCCTTTCAGAATAAAGAGATGTCTGAAAAGGGGGTGTGTGGATTAGCAAACTGCAGAGGAGCAAAATTGTACACTACAGTTTAGAAATATTTTAATTAGATACGACTTGGTTAAAATTGGCTAATTTTTTAAAAGCCCTACTACTGAAATAGTCGGTGCATTCTGACAAGGATGAATCCAAGCATGGTCTGGAGGCTAGAATGCTTGTCTGGGATTTGACAGAGCTGGGCGAAATTCCTTGCTCCACCATAGACTTCCTGTGTGACCATCAACAGCTCATTGTTTCCCTCTGTGCTTCAGTTCCCCATCTGTACAATGGGGATATTAGCACTTCCCCACCTCACAGGGGTGTCGGGAGGAGAAATGCTTTAAAGATTGAGGCACTCAACTACTGTGTTGATGGGGGGCCATATAGGTGCCTAAGTTAGAACAGTATGGGAATTTGTGCATGGATACCGCTGTAGTAACTCTCCTTTGGCCATGGGTGAAATGTGTTAGACATACACATCTAGATTGTTTTCCCCTTTTCTCCGTTTCATTCTTTCCATGCAAGGTTGACTTTGAAATCTATAAAATCAGACTTAAGTTTCCTAATGTGCTGTTAAATATACTCCCTTGTGCTTATGAGTAATGGTGTCATGGAACATTGTGGAATCGAATATTTACAATGACAAGCTAAGTTTCAGATCATGCATTTCCAGGCTGTATTGTTTTTCTGAACAAATACCTCTTGTTTTGACAGGTATATAGAGTATATGTGTGACATGATGGCAGAAGAACCCATTATTCCTCACAGCAAGCCAATCCTTATCAAATCAATTATCATGACACCAGTTCCTCTGTTCAGCAAGCTGCGAAATGGCTGTAGGCCTTTTTGTGAAGTTTATGTTGGGGATGAAAGAGTGACCACTACCTCACAGGAATATGACAAAATGAAGTAAGTGCAGGTTCCTAAACGTAAGTCTGAACTCTTTCTGGAGCTGTTTTAATACTGAAACGTTGCTCCCTGAAGGGACTGTGCGAATGCAGTGAATACACCTCTCGTACAAACTCTGCATTGAAAGGACAGGTCTGTCCTGCCTTTGCTTGGGGGTCATTGAGGGCAGACCTGGTGATACTCTACCCAAGTTCTGTCTGGAAGGCCTAACTCCATCCACAGTCTCAGAGCAGCGGACAGTTAGTATTCAGACGCGCATTTAAACCTGTGGTATTGTGCAGGGGATAGATATAACCAGTGTTAAGGTTGTGCTTTTGGGAGAGTCTGGAACCTAGGCAGGAAAAGAATTGGTACCAGCAGCATATTATTATAATAGTCTATTTCAAATCCCAACTCTGGTGTTAAGGAGGAGCGGAGAAAGATTCCACTGACATTTGAAGGTCAGGCCTGCTTCCAGGAGTTAAAAATGGGGGATAAAAATGGGGTTGCACCTTCTAAACACACTGGATTAGGAGAGCTTCCCAGAGAAATGAAATGGAAAAGTGGTGGAAGACTACAGCTCAGAGTTGGTCTTTCAGGAACCCAGCATGTGCAGATGCATCTGTGCTACTAGCGTGATGGTCTGTCATTGTACCCCTGACAACTTTCACATGCCTGCTCAGACCTCACCCGCAGCTCTCTGCAACTATGAAATTGATCCTTTCAAGGGGCAGAGCTGCATACTGTTATAGAAGCTGGAAAAGGTGGTTGCTCCTCCTTGAGAGGAGGACATTGAGTGTGAAGCAAATTTGGGGGATAATCTATCTAACTGAGCAATAAGCTAAGGAGAGCAGTAGGAACGGGCATTAGGAAAACATCGTGTCTCACTGCTATGATGAATACAGTAGCGTGGTAACTAGTTTTATGGTCAGCTCAATAGTGTGGTAACAGCAATCTGATTCTTTGCCACTGTGCAAGATAGGAGGCTGGTCTAGATGGGCCTCAGTCTCCTGCGGGGAGAGGGCCAATTCCTAAAAAAGATGTTACTTCCTGAATATCTAAGCCCTAGTTCCATAGTAAAAAAAAGTTGTGGAATTTCTAAGTTGCCTAGAGGGACCTGGAGTAAGCAGACAGAACAGGTAAAAACACATTAATTTCAAAGCAGTTGTTTTTCTTGAAACTTAATGTGAGATGTGCTTTTTCTTCAGGGACTTCAAAACTGAGGATGGCAAAGCCGTAATCCCATTGGGTATAACAGTCCAAGGTGATGTTCTCATTGTGATCTATCATGCCAGGTCGACATTAGGAGGCAGACTCCAAGCCAAGGTAATGACATACTTAATGGAACCTTTACAGGGTTTATTCTTTGCAATGCAGAACAATCCCCATGGTCTCTTTCATGATTACTGTGTTGTTTGTTAGTTGTTTGATTGTTCCCCTTCTGTGCGCTCATCTGTCTTTGAGAAAAGAGTTTGAGGTGTTCAGGTGGCTTGGCTAGGAGTTCAACCTTCCCTTTCAATCCTGTCATGACGTGCAGCCTCTGGTCAGCATTCTGACAAGAAGTGTACAGTTAGTTGCTCCTTTTGCAGCATTTTCTGGTAAGCAAGCATTTCAACAACTGGTAGTTATCCCCAGTGTCTGATGCCTGGAGCTCCTGCCCCTTACTTCTCCATGCAGTTCTGCCAAAGTTCCTTATTTAGAAGTGGCAAAAAATCAGAACTTTGTGTGTTAGCCAGGAGTCTTCATCTGTTGTTTTTATTTCCCACCAAAAGGAAGGTTGATTACTTTTTTCTGTCTAAAAGTCAAACTGCAGTATGATACAGGCTCTCTAATCACATTAATTGCCAAGAGTAAATCACTAAAACAGAATCTTAAACAGCTACCTTCTTGCCTGTCTGATTACAGTTGTTTAAAATGTTTGTTTGGAATGCTGCTAAAAACAGAATTATGTTTCCTGACTTATTCTGTGATACAGGATCAGATTGAACTTGTGTGGACTATCTGAACTCTCACTGAAACAGAGACCACCATCCTTCCCAGTTCTGGGGAGATTGAATTTTAGATATAAAATGTCACTGTTTGATTCTTCAGGATTCAGAGCACGTAGTAAGTGATTAACTCTAGCTAGAATTGACACTCCTTTTCTTAAGATGAAATGAGGCCACTTGGACTATGATTTTCACAGTGTGTGCACCTAAAATTACTATCCAAAGCGCACATTTATGAAAAATTAAGCCACTTAGGGACCTAAGTGCAGAGCACGGAGTAGCTCCCATTGAAGTCAGCATGTTTTATGGATGCTCAACATCTCTAAAAATAGGGACGTTTTCCCCCTTCCCCCAACATCCGTTTTGGTGCCTGGCCTCACTGTATTCATGCAGTGTCCAGCCATCTGACAGCTGCATAAACTAGATAGCATGCATCCTAGCACATTTAACATTCAGCGGTTGACTTCCTTTTCTTTCTCCATCACAAGAGAGCTGGCATATAATATACTTTGCCATGATCAAGTGGGGCACCTTAATAACACACCTCTTTGCTAACTTACATGATAGTGATTTTATATATATATATATATATATATATATATATATATATATAGACACACACACACACCTCTACCTCGGTGTGTATATATGTCCTCGGGAGCCCAAAAATCTTACCGTATAGGTGAAACGGCGTTATATCGAACTTGCTTTGATCCGCTGGAGTGCGCAGCCCCGCCACTCCCGGAGCGCAGCTTTATATCCGAATTCGTGTTGTATCGGGTCGCATTCTATCAGGGTAGAGGTGTGTCTCTCTCTTGCTCTCTCTCGCTCTCGCTCTCTCTCTAATAGATAGATAGATAGATATAATCTTTTTTAATATCCAGAACACAGAGACCACAACTGGAATAGGTATTTGGGCCAATAGCAAAGTGGGATTCCAGGAATTTCCATCCCGCACAGATTAGGAGGTCCATCTATTCCAGTGTCCTGCTTCCATCTGTGGTTTGGCTCAGTGCATAGTCTCCTTACTATCCTTCACGCTGCAGGAGGCAACAGAATATTGTTGCTTCATGATTTTTCTTTCAACTAAAAATGCTAACATTTTTCAGGCTATAAAAGCAAAGCTTGCATGTGAACGGTTTCAGAGTAGCAGCCGTGTTAGTCTGTATCCGCAAAAAGAACAGGAGTACTTGTGGCACCTTAGAGACTAACAAATTTATTTGAGCATAAGCTTTTGTGGGCTACATCCCACTTCTTCGGATGCATAGAATGGAACATATATTGAGGAGATATACATATACACACATACAGAGAGCATGAACAGGTGGGAGTTGTCTTACCAACTCGGAGAGGCCAATTAAGTAAGAGGGGGGGGGGAAAAAAAACTTTTGAAGTGATAATCAAGATAGCCCAGTACAGACAGGTTGATAAGAAGTGTGAGAGTACTTACATGGGGAGATAGATTCAATGTTTGTAATGGCTCAGCCATTCCCAGTCTTTATTCAAACCTAAATTGATTGTGTCTAATTTGCATATCAATTCGAGTTCAGCAGTTTCTCGTTGGAGTCTGTTTTTGAAGCTTTTCTGTTGTAAAATAGCCACCCGCAGGTCTGTCATTGAATGACCAGACAGATTAAAGTGTTCTCCCACTGGTTTTTGAGTATTATGATTCCTGATGTCAGATTTGTGCCCATTAATTCTTTTGCGTAGATATATCTCCTCAATATATGTTCCATTCTATGCATCCGAAGAAGTGGGATGTAGCCCACGAAAGCTTATGCTCAAATAATTTTGTTAGTCTCTAAGGTGCCACAAGTACTCCTGTTCTTCTTGCATGTGAAGTCTCTCTCAACCCAAATCACTAAAAGTTCTAGCTTTCTCTGCTTTGGTGTAGCCATAGTGAAGTCTGGAAATACAAATGTGAAATATTTATACATTTCAGGATTACTTACCTACAGAATTCAAGGAATTATTGTCACACACAGGTTCTGAAAACAATTATTTTAGCATGCAAATATAATGGATAAAAGCATTTAGTCGTCTATGCAAATACTTTCAGTGCTGGTAGAAGTTAATTTTTCAGATTTTTTTCACCATTATATTTCTCTACTACACATTCTTCGCTCAATCTGTAATTCCTCCTTCAGATTTCCTAGGTTTGCTAGGTTTCCAGAAAATATAGGGAAAAAGGTGAGAACTGCCAAAAGCCAAGCAGAGTTGGACCTTGCATAGGAAGTTAAAACCAACAGTAAAAGATTCTTTAGCCATGAAAATAAAGAAAGAAGTGAGACTGCGAAGCACAGAGGATGGAGTGGAGATAAAAGATAATTTGCCTCAGTTTTTAATAAGAATGAGGAGCATGTGGACATTGGCAGGGTGACTAATGGGAATGATGATATGGAAGTAGAAATTACCACATCTGAGTTGGAAGTCTAGCTCAAAGAATTTAATGACCAAGTCAGGGGACCTAGATAATCTCCATCCAAGAATATTAAAGGAAACTGCCACATGAAATTGTGATCCCAATAGCAACGATGTTTAATGAATCCTTAAACTCGGGAGTCGTACTCTGACTGGCAAATTGCAAATACGTTTAAGAAATGAAAAGAAAGTGACCAAAGAAACTACAGGCCCGTTAGTTTGACCTCAATTATATGCAAGGTCTTAGAACAAATTTTTAAAGAAAAAGTAGTTAAGGAAATAGAGGTAAATGGTAATTGGGATAAAATACAACATAGTTTTACAAAAGAGAGATCCTGCCAGACCAATCTGCTCTTTCTTTGAAAAGATAACTGATTTTCTAAACAAAGCAAATGCATTAATCTAATCTACCTGGATTCCAGTAAGATTTTTTTATACATTTCCATATGGGAAATTATTAGCTAAATTGGAGAAGATATCAATTAATAAAAGAATTGAAAGGTGGGTAAAGAACTGGTTTAAGGGGTCATACTGAAAGGTGAACTGCCAGACTGGAGGGAGGTTACTAGTGGAGTTCCTCATGAATGGGTCTTGGGACTAATCTTTAACATTTTCATTAATGACTTTGGCACAAAAAGTGGGCATATGCTAATAAAATTTGTGGGTGAAACAAAGTTGGGAGTATTGCCAACACGGAGGAGGACTGCAATATTCTACAAGAAGATCTGGATGGCCTTGAAAACTGGAGGAATAGAAATGGGATGAAATTTTATAGTGGAAAGAGCAAGGCCATGCATTTAAAGACTAACCAGACTTTTTGCTGTAAGCTGGTGACTTAATCAGTTGGAAACAACAGGGGTGGAAGAGAGAGACCTGGTGTATTGGTTGATCACAACATGACTGAGTCACCAATGTGATGGGACCATGAAAAAGGCTAATTCAATACTAGGGTGCATCTGGCAAGGTGTTTCCAGTAGAGGTAAGGGAATGTTATTGCCATTATACAAGGTACTGGTGAGACATCACTGGGAATATTGTATTCTGTTCTTGTCTCTTGTGTGTAAGAAAGATGACTTCAAACTGCGACAGGTGCAGAGCAGGGCTACTAGGATGATCAGTGGAATGGAGAACCTACCTTACTTGAGGAGACTTAAGGAGCTTGGCTTGTTTAGTCTAACCAAATGAAAGCTGAGGGGAGATATGATTGCTCTCCAGAAATTAGATTGATAAACACCAGGGAGGGAAAGGAGTTATTTAAGTTAAAGGCAAATGTTGGCACAAGAACAAATGGATATAAACTGGCCATCAATAAGTTTTAGGCTTGAAATTAGACAAAGGTTTCTAAACATCAGAGGAGTGAAGTTCTGCAAAAGCCTTTCAAGGAGGGTAGTGGAAGCAAAAAAAACCTAACTTGTTTCAAGACTAAGCTTGATAAGTTTATGGAGGGGATGGTATGATGAGGTTGCCTACAGTGACATATGGCCCATCTGCGACTGCCATTAGTAAATATCTCCAGCTATCAAAGATGAGACACTAGATGGGAAGGGCTCTGAGTTACTATAGGAAATTCTTTCCCAGGTGTGCAGCTGGTGGGTCTCACCCAAATGCTCAGGGTCTAACTGATTTGCCATATTTGAGGTCAGGAAGGAGTTTTTCCCTAGGTCAGATTGGCAGAGAGCCTGGAGGTTTTTTACCTTCCTCTACAGTGTGGCACATGGTCGCTTGCTAGTTTGAACTAGATTAAATGGTGGAGTCAACTGTAACTTGAAGTCTTTAAATCGAGATCTGAGGATTTACTAGCTCAGCCGTAGGTTACGGGACTATTACAGGAGCGGGTGGGTGAGGTTCTGTGGCCTGCAATGTGCAAGAGGTCTGACTAGGTGATCATAATGGTCCCTTCTGGCCTTAAAGTCTGAGATCTCTGTATGAATCGGTAGGATTTAACCTACTGGATCAGACCATTGCTCCAGCAATTGTTGTATCTTACATGTAGCCTGTGGCTGACATACCATCTATTTGGAAAACTTGCTTTCCATGTGGAATTTTAATTGGACTCTTGCCAGATCAGAAAAATCTTTCTCCTCATTCAACGAAGAAGCTGCTTTAATGACATTTGGTTAAATGTTGGGGGAGGCCACTATCCAGTCATAAGCAGTTCTTGGTGCCTTTTTTAGAAGCTTTTCCCACTTCCTGGAAATGGAACACTGATATTTGTTGACTATGAAAATTGCTGCCAGTGCATTGAAAGTGGAGAACTAGCCCTGAAGGTTACTATTTGAAACTATAAATGTCTGTTATTGGCTACAAAATACGTAGAGCTGATTTCACTTTTTTCAAAAGCCACAGACCAGGAGAGCAGTGTCTTACTGGAAGGAGGGTATGTAAGACATTTTGTCCTCTCTTGAACAAAGCCAAGACTTTTAAAAAATATGTGCGTAAAGTTAGGCTCCTAGATAAGTTGCTTGACTTTCCAAAGTTCTCAGCACTTACCCGTTAAGACTCTTGGACATTGACATTTTAAATTGCCATGATCTCGCTATTTTAGCTCTTTGTCCTAGTGGAACTCCAAGCCACAACACTGGTATGTGCAGTGACAGCCCCAATAATGGAGTTGGCCTGTTTTGACCTTAATGTGACTTTGCCAATTCTGATCTTCCAAATTGCACTTGGTTATTCTGTAGAACTGGGTTGTCGTGTATGGATTTTGACTGAAATGAAGATGTTACAATAGCAGTTAAAACTAAAAATGAAACATGTTGCTTTGCCTTAAGTTTATGTACGTTAATTTGGTAAATGCTGCTCTTCGTAATCAAGTGCAAACACATCAACAAGAAAGAGGATTATTCGATCTGTACTGTTCACAATACGTTTATTGAAAATATCATTTTTTTTAAACTCCTTTTTGAAGTTCGGAGTCAAATTTAGATTGAGTTTGATAGTGTTGCAAATATTACAGCAGGTATCTCCAGATAGTGCTTTTATACATCTTCCATGCTCTTTTCATTAGCGTATGAGCAACTCTTGAGTCTTGGGAAGACATGCTGTGTTTTACCTTCATAGTAAACTACTCTGAGCAAGAAGCAGTGGTGTTTGGAGAGGGAGCATTGCAGGCAGCAGCAGGGGAGTTTGCTCTCTCTTTTGGTCTCGGAGAACCTGGCATTAGCTTTGGGCTGAGATTCCTGAAAGGATGGATTGCCCTGTGTACTTTTTGGCTACCTTTCTTCCAGGACTGATGTATATGTGTAAATAAAGGCAAACTACTTACGTTGGTGTTTGCAGAAGGGAAAATCGTCTTGTCTGTCAGCAGAAGGAAGAGTTGGATAAGTTAGATGGATATCATGGATCAGTTTCAAAAAACCCCTATTATGCTGGCCAGTGTGAGATTGACAGCCAGGATATTGCACAGGAAATGAATAGAAGTCCTTGCATACACATGACATACTGTGTAAACATAAGTACTGAGATGCTGACAAACTTTCACTTGATTAATACATCTAGTTCTCTTTAGGCCGTTCTCCCTCAATGCTGTAGATGGATTCTGTAAGTGTTAGTTATTCTGAAAAGGCTACTGAAAGATCCAGAGTTCTACCCTACAGAATTATGTCTTGTCTTCAGAGGCAGATTAGGGGTTTGTGGGGCCCTGGGCAAGAGCAGGTAAGGGCTTCTCCCCGTCCCTTCTGCCTGCAGTCCCTCCCGGCGCTCTTGCTGGGGAGCGGGGTTGGGGCGCAGGGGCTTCCCCCATCCACCCAGCGCTCCTGACGGGGATCGGGGTTGGGGTGTGGGGGCTTGCCCTGCCCCGCCTGCCTGGCACTCCTGCCGGGTAGTGGGGTTGGGGCGTGGGGGCTTTCCCTGCTTCCCAGCAGGCTAATCTGCCACTGCTTGTCGTGAGTTTGAGCATGCTGTACTAGCTTTTGATGAAGCTTTTCCCAATTTGTACAGGTGTAAGTGAGATTAGAATCAGGTTCCTTGTGTCTTTATTTCTGATGGTGTTTCTTCATTGATACTACCAACTTACTTGACAAATTGAAATAAACAAGTCCAAATTCAGCCATCCCAAGAAAAATGCTATATGGAGCTATTATATATTTAGAGAAGCTGAACTGAAAGAGAATGCCTTCATGAATATCAAAAACGCTTTCCACCAAAAGGAAAGTAAGATACAGAGTCCTTATCTTCTGTTACACAGAATTATGTAATTATCCTATGTTTTCTCCTCCCCATAGATGGCTTCAATGAAGATGTTCCAGATTCAGTTCCACACAGGTTTTGTGCCCCGGAATGCCACCACAGTGAAATTTGCTAAGTATGTGAATATTTTGCTGAACACAACTTGCAGAAACTTTTTTCAAATTATTTTACTTGCCAGATCAACAGATCTAGGGAGGGGGGGGGAGTATGTTTATTAGTGTGGGGAAAATGATAGCTTTCATTTTTAACAAAATGAGTCCTGGCTTTTGATTGACCACACTTCCTTTGACTCAGCGTCTCTTGATGAGGGGTTTTCTTGAAATTTCTTCATAATAAATCATCCCTATGAGATTAAACAGGGAAAAAGTAACCCAATCCAATTGGTTTTATGCTTTGCACACCAATTCCATAGACATACTAGTCACTTAACTTGCTGCAGTCCAAGACAGTGAACCTGATGGGCTGATTGAATATTTGCCTTGAAAGATTTTTGATTTGTGATTTTATTACATCGCCATATTACAGGTATGATCTGGATGCTTGTGACATTCAAGAGAAATATCCTGACTTATTTCAAGTGAATCTGGAAGTGGAGGTGGAGCCCAGAGACAGACCCTGTAGTGAACGAGCACCATGGGATAACTTGAACATAAAGGGACTGAATCCCAAGATCCTTTTCTCCAGTCGGGAGGAACAACAAGAGATTTTATCGAAATTTGGTAAAGCTTAACTTTGGAGGCATTAGAAACTTTAGCCTGTTTCCTATCCTTTTAAAGCATTCCAGTTCAGGACTCATTTTGTTTAGTTTTCAGACAAATTTTTAAACAGACCTATAAAAGGGAAAACTTAATTCTTGTGAAGAGCTGTGCAGTACCCTTGCCTGTTATAAAGGAATAGGAGTTTTCCTTAATACTAGATTGTAATTAGCCCAATCTTTTTATCTATATTGGCACTCTTTTCACCTTTTCCCAGAGCTCTGGAGGCCCTATTTGGAGTGACACATCAAACAAAAATACTTGGCAGTTGAGCCCTTCGCCTCCAAAACCTGGGGAGAATTCCCTCCGCTTTCGCTGCTTAGCTGAGCTTACACTTTCATCAATGCAGTTCAAAGTATTCTAGCATTCTCCATAAGTGGCCTTTCATACCCATAGTTCAAAAGATATTGTTATTGAGATGTTTCTTGTGCATAGTCCAGTAGAGTTATGGTTTGTTTCTCTTAAGATTTCCCTGCATTAGTGAGTGTCCGTTGTTCTTGAAGGGATCTTACTTTTTTAACATTGCATCTTATCTGTTTAGCCAACTTCCTCGTTCTGGATATATTTTTAGTAATTCTTGCCAGGATTGCTATATTTAATGTTTGCTTTTTTCTTGGTCTCATTAGTTTTCATGTTCCACTCCTTCATCCTTTCTTTAATGTTCTCTAACATGGCTGTATTTAGAGAATAAGTAAGACCTCACTTCTTGTCTTTCTGCTTCTTTTATCTTTTTTAACTCAGTGTATTTGCTTTTTTCCTCACTTTTCTCTTGATCCATCATAGTCACTTTTCCCCTTTTTCATATGTTTTTAGAAAAGTATATTTCTGCCAGGCTTGCATTTTGCATTAAGCCGCCTTGTTCTTTCCTGAACATAAATCTCCCTTTTATATTGTATTCTAGTTAGGACACTCAACTAAATCATATTGTGAACAACATTTTTTGTTTTACATTAATCTAAGATGTTAGTATTGAAAGTGAGAGAATTTTTTAAAAAATCACTTAGTTACTATGCTCCTTTACTTTCTGAATTTGCCTCCTCTTGAGAAAAAGAAAATCCTGGAAGTTGATTTAATTTAGATTCTTAGCCCTGAAATGTTTGGGTTTGAAAAACTGGAGGTGAAAATATATTTTTTTAATTGAAATTTAAGATAAAAAATGTTGTTGTTTTTTCTTAGATATTCATAAATTTGTTTTCACAAAACTTAAACATGGGACCAAAGCTGAGTTGGCAGGACCCTTTCAATGTTTAGCATATCCCATACTGTATTTTTTGTGAATCTTTTGGTTTGTAAACAAAGATGTTATTGCAGCACTCCAGTAAGTCAGACACTACGCTGCTGGCATTAGGGTATGTCAACACTTGATCTGGAAGGATAATTGTCGTTTTGGGTAGGCGTGTGCACACTAGTTTTGAGCTAGCGCACTAAAAATAAGAACGTAGTTAGGGTGGGGCGTGCTAGCTGCTCTGAGTACATGCTTAGGGTCCTCAGCAGGATGGTATTGGGGTGGCTAGCCTGTCCCGCTGCTACAGCTGTACTTCTGTTTTTAGCATGGTTGCTCAATCAGACTGAGTTGAAAACTACACCTCCACCTTGTGTAGATGCACCCTTACAGACTGCCATGTACAGAGCAGATGTGGGGTGTTCACCAAGTTAAATACTTTGTTCTGTGTTTGATAATTCAACTTACTGCCATGTATGCACCCCATTCTTTCCAAAATGAAGTAATTCCCATGCTAAAACTCTCGCCAGTTAGGTGTCCACTCTTTGATTTGGCATGGAGCTCTTGTTCTTGTGTGAGACTACAGAGCCATTGATAAGGCAATCTTCCCTAGCTTCTGACAATATCCCTCCAGCTCAGCACCTGACATTGAAGTAAGGAAAATGACCAATTCCTGCATGAGCAGGGTGCTGTCACTCACCTGCTTCCAAGTTGAGGTTGACAGCTTTGTATCCTAAATCAGTGGTACACTGTTGTTGCCTTACACTTTAAGTACTTTCTATGAGTTTCATTGAACCTGTTCTTTTTGGGTTTTTTGTGGGAGAAGGGAAACGGAGCGATCTTTCTGTGTCTTGTTTTGAAATGGCTGTGATTTGTTCACAGCCCTCCTGTCCACCTTGGTCTATTTTGTAATATCTTCAGAGTGTTACTGGTATGCAGTAAAGAACCAGAAATTGATGGCAACTGACTTGAGTAGAGTCACATCAGTTTAAATATAGGACACAAAACTCTACTAGAATATTAAGTCTGATACCTTAATTTAATTTCACAGCTGTTACGTGTGTGGCTGAAACCAGGGTTAAAACTCCATCCTAAATTCACAGCTGTATGGGCTTTTCCCTAGACAGAGACTAGCAGCTTGCTCATGAGATCCAAGCAAGAGTTATTTCCTGACTGCCACCTTGATATGTTTTTGAGTAAGATACCACGTGCTGCATGTTTGGATTGACACAATCTGAATTTTTCCAATGTCAGAACTGTATGTCTAAGGTTTTTGGTTTGAAATTCCATCTGACAGGTAAACCTGAGCTGCCTAGACAGCCAGGTTCAACAGCACAGTACGAAGCAGAAGAGTCCAAATCGGAACAGTCTCCCGAAAGCACACCCACAGAGCCGGACTCTCCACAGAGCAGCAGCACTGATGCAAATAACTTCTTCCATACTCTGGATTGGGAAGGTAGGTGAAGTTACTAATTCTTTACCAAAAGGACTAATCTCTTGTGCAATACTTCAGTTGTCTCTCCCCCACCTGCAAGGATTGCTCCAGCGTTGGCACATTGTTACATAATGGAAGCAAAGGGACAGATCATGATTATTTCAATTTTGTGTGTTGCCTCATCAGAGTGCAAGTAAAAACCATTTAAAAAGGACTGAGCTTTTCAGGTCTGCGAATGTTGCTGTCCAGCTTCATTTGGGATCTCCAAATCAGCATAAAGTAAAGGTAATAGGTATGCACTGCTGCTCACAAATCAAACTGAGGCAGGGCTGTATCCTCCCCCTTCCTTTGTGGATGCTGGCTGCAAAGCAAGCAGGTGGAGTGGCCAAGAAATTCTGGCATGAGCTGAACTGAGTAGGTCTGGACTGAAAACCTGGCCTGCCTGCTCTGGTGTTTTCCGAGAGCCCTGTGTCTCCACGCTGTTCCTGGCTTTCCCCAGCACTTGACAGCAAAATTGCTGGGGTGCCATTGGTGACAGCATTACTACTGATTTTAGAGCAGCAGTATAATACAAAGCCCTTTTAAACCATAATTTACTCAGTGTCCAAAGGGGAGTGTCAGACTGAAGGCTCTTCCCCAGTGTCTCACTCCTGTCCTCAACTCAGATCATATCTCCTTGTCTAGCACAAAGGGTTTGCTTTAATTGTGCAGCGTTAATAGTTGCACATGTTGAGTGGTGGAGGAATATACTACTTAGTCACATTTCCGGTCCATGTGCTCCTGGCAGGCAGAGCCATTTTGCTTCCTTGGCTTTGTCTATGGGAAGGGGGGTATTTGCCTCTGAGGATGGAAGGACACGAGAGGCCGGGGATGGGAGGGCGGCATTTGTAGCTAGTGCTCAGTAGCAGCAGTCGTGGCCTCTATCCTCCAGCCACTAAACTTGCAGGAAAACAAGCTTCTCTTCTCCCCCCGCCCTCCGCCCCCCCCTTTTCTGAGCAGGGCAAGCTAGTGGCACTTCACTTCTCTGTCCCTGCCCCCTGAGCCTTCTTGTGCAAGGAACTTTAAGTTCAGACCCTGGCACTTGAACCTGGTTTCTCCTTGTTGAGCAGGAGAATTCTGTTAACTTAAAGGTGTTATAAAAAGGTAAATCTGTTTTTATTCATTCAATAGAAGGAAGAGATCCAGAGCCTGGAGCAGAGGACCGCTTGTCCAAAGATAATCATCCTGGACTGATTGATGACAGGGATGAAAGTGACCCATCAGATGAAGAATTTGCTGCATTTCCTAGTGAAGGAAGAACAGACATAGTTGAAGAAAAAGAAAAACCCAGTCCTCCAGAAGAAGATGCAGATATATTTTTTGAAGCTAATTTTGAAACTCCATCTGCCCAACCACAAGAACCTCAGTTGGAAGACCACGTAGATTTATTGGGACTAGACTCTGATGTTCCCTCAGAGCAGAATCAAACTGCCTCAGAGATGAAGAGCTCATCTAGCAACGCAGACTTACTGAACAATTTGTTTGTGGGTAGCACGTCGCAGGTTTCAGAAGAGTCTACTGGGGACCTTCTAGGCGAAGGGGCAGACTTCTTTTTCAGCAGTCAACCTCAGCCTTCAGCCAGTAACCAGAGTACATCTCCACCCACAACATTGCCTTCTGCTGGTATGTAACTCAATTCTCTCTACTTCGGAATTGTGATATAGTGTGAATAACTGAATGAGGCAATAATTATTAGCTGCTTTACTATTTTTCTGTTTGTACACTATGTTAGTACCCTGTTTTGATCTATATCTAAAAGTTCTGTTGCAGTCTGTCATCAGAATCCGCAAAAGGGGCACATAATACTTAGACAAAGTACATAGTAAAAGGTCTGTTTCTTATGACAGAATAATTGCTTCATAACACTTAGCAGCTTTTCACATGGTTCAAGTTTACAACCTTCATTGAAAGCCACCTTTACTCAAAATATGACATTGGCAGTGTTGCATTTTTCCCTATTTTCACGACTTTGAAGTACAGCTTCAGCTGAGTTTTACACAAATTCATCTCACTTTGTTTTAAAAAAAATAATCCATGCAAAAGCAAAACTTTGTGCTGTCCTGCATGCAAAAGTGTTGATTTGTTTTATGTTCGTCTCTGGATCCAAGTACATAGAACTTACATTGCCAAGACATGAAAGGGTGATTACCCATTTCTTCCTCTCGTTTTCCAGAGGTTGATAGCAGCTTTGAGTGAAAGATGACAACTCAATCATTACTGAGTCTTGCACTTGTATACAGTCATTTATCCCTGTCACAAGACAGGAGCTCCAAGAACTGTTACTAACACATCATTAAGGAACTACTGGATGTTACTGGTCCGATTCTTTAACAATGTGTGGACAGGACTGGGCCAGTGGTAGGTCTTGATCCTCATGTAATTCAGCATCCGCACCTACATAAGACTAAAGTGCAAGGAGAATATACAATTAAGCAAAACCTTACCAACTGCCTGATCTTCAGAACGCAAATTATTTTGATTTATGTAATAGAAGTCCCGCTTTCTTTTATTAAGAGGGCTAAAAGGACTAGGATCCATCGTTTTTATTCCTGATTTAGAACTAGTCGTAATTCTAGAGTGCAGAATTCCTTCAAGCTGAATGTAGTATTAAATGTTCCTTCAACCCAATTTTTTTTCCCAGTTCATCACTGTAAATGTCATGCTAAAATATCCCTGTTACAATGACATCATTTTCTTTGGGAATTGGTTAAGGGATCTGACGTAAATGCAGAAAAATCATCAGATTTGGACAGAAGGCTAGAATTACATGCTACATTGCTGCATTCTAGATAACTTATGTGATCCCTGAACTATTTATTTCCGGCTTCATTATTGCTGAGTTGTTTGAATAAATCAAATTATTTAGGTTTAGCATTTTCTCTCATTGGCAGGAGTCCATAAAAGTTATAGTCAGGGTAGTTTATCCTTTGACTATGCGCCCCTTGTTAGCCGTGGGAAAGCACTGAGAAATGCACCTCAACCTATTGTTACATTATATAAAGAAAGTAACAGTCGTATAGTAGTTTTGTTGAATTACAGGAATGAGTATATCTGGTGCTTCTACTGGTTTTTTCAACTTGCATATTACCTTCTTAAGTCAGATCGATGTCTGAGATTCTGTACCTGCATGCTGAAGCAAAAGGCAGGCTGTATATGCATGAGATTCAGTGTTCAGGATAACATGCTTTACAGCATCATATGCAATATAATCATGTTATCTAAAGACACATCAGGGCTGGATTATCACTTCTGGATTCTAGTTTTTTGGAGTCAGACTGGTAGAAGTCCCTTAGTTCTTGAAGTTCATTCACCCTTGAGGGAAACTGGTACAGGGCAGAGCTTGAGCCAAGCCTCTTGCTGGCCATCACATGCCATCCCCTGCTGGGTATAAATACTGTTCCAGTTAGTTCTCTCCCTGCCAGTGGTCACTGAAGTAGCTCCCTCCTGGACACTGTGCTGCTGCCTTCTCCAGCTCGTGTGTCAGCACGATGAACATGAATCACCTTTAGTCATGCCTTCCTTGTACTGTTGCTGTTCTGTTTTGTTTTTGCTAGTTTAACAACCCACTTTGGTTACAATTTGTTATCTGGGGCTCTGGGATTCCTATCTTGTTGCTGACTTCTTTTTAGATCTCCCTACTAATGTGACTTTTTGGATAAATGCGGGCTGATCTGAAATGAATGACTCAAGATTGAGGGAATGGCTTGTGTAGAGAAAACTAGCGTTGTGGCTGAATTTTTATACAGTGTCAGTAAGGATTTACGTTGGAAGGGATAATTGTTTTCCTTGGCTGTGATTGGCTGAAATGCTCTGCTTGTCTAATAGCATGTAAGTACTAATGTCTGGGGGCAGGGACCGATTGTTGTCTCCTGCCGGAAAGAAGAGAAACTTCAAAAGCCTTCGTCAGTTGACACCCATGACCTCACCTTATTGCCCCTGCCCAAGAGGGTGTAAGTAAGTTTTTCCTGTGATTTTATTTGCAGTAACACCTGCCCTCAAGATAATTTTGTTTTCTGCCTCTTTCTTTAGCTGATCCGTTTGACCCATTCACAATGTCATCAGGATCTGAGAAGCCGACTCTGTCTGGTCCTGATCTCTTTGGAGACTTTCTTAATCCAAATGCAACATCTACATCTAGTATATTTCCTTCCACACACAGCGCACCACCTCCTTCTTCCAGCTCAGACTTCTTACATTTAGGTAAGTGTGCTTTTGGCATGATTTTTGGTAAGGGTTTCTGTGGCTTTCCCCGGGTTTAGTTCTTTATTCTCTGTTTAGTCAAGGTTGATTAGCGTCTAACAGATCCTCTTGTTGTGACTGCTATTTTAATAAGCTCCATGCTCCCTGTGCACAGATGAACATGTCCAGCTGGTAGTATTTTCTGTATAGTGTTACTGTAGTAAGTCTTGGTACAATTATTTTGCTAAGATTGCTAATCTTTTGCTAATCCTGTGTTTAATTTTCTTCTGGAAGATGACACTGTAGAACTGAGGTTACACCGAGTGTTGTGTTTTCAATCTCATTAAATTACCTAGATTACTAAATGTAAATGTGATTTACATACTTAGGTTTGAATTAGGTTCTTAAGGTCTTGGAAAGGGAAAGTAGAGGAATACAAGTGATTCTGGAATAGGATCTGTTAAAAGAATGTTGTTTCCTTAAACATTTCAGAATTGAGGCTAGTTGGAACTACTTGTACTGAAGTAATTTTGTTAAAATATATTTATAGGCTACATTATATAATACTTGGAGCTAATCTAATTTGTTTCAATGGTTTCTTCCGGATACCATAAGTAAAATCCTTTTCTCCATGTGCTTCCTTTTAACACTATATCCAAGTTAGTTCTAATAATTACATAAAATTATTAATTTTCCATAAATGCAGATAGAACTAGTAATACAAACTATCACTCAATAGCAACTCACCAATATACTCATCAAAAGCAAATTTCAGTTTTCCAGTACTGTGTATGTAAAGTAACTCAACAGCATTTAAAGAATAAATCATCCATTTAGATTTTTCAGTTAACTCAGATACTATCCAATGAAGTTGTAGACTTCATGGTTGCTTTACTAAACAGAAACAAGTTACTTGATTTGGACTGTAAAAATTTAAAAATATATATCCCTGTTAATTAAAAACTGAAGGTACAAGAATTCTGTGTCACCCTTTAAATTCTCAGTTTCTGGAATAAAGCTAAAATTAATCTTTGTGGATTTTCAATTTAATTTTTTTAATATTCAGTGAGATGTGATTCAGAAGTATAACTGTCATGCAGTAAATTTGCCATAATAGTTACACCTTCAGATTTTAATTTACTTGTAAAATCTGAAATCTGTGTTAGAAACATGTCTGAATTACGGAGCAAATAAAAAATACAGCACAGTCCATATCAGTATATGAACATCTTTCTGTGAAGGTAGTCCCTGAATAGGGCACTGGACTACCATTAAGAAAAACTTAGTTCTATTCTGGGTGTGGTGTTGATCTTCTGTAAAAACTTCACAACCCCTCTCTTTCGGTTTCTACAGCTGTAAAACGAGGATAATGAAGCTTAGCCACCCTTGTAAAAGACACAGATCTCAGAGTTTTCTAAATACGAGAAATATCTGTGCACATACTTTTAATCATAATGGGCAAAAGCAAAGTGAGCTCAAGCTGTACTTCCTACCTAGAACAAACCAATGCTATGCCACATATCCATGATGAATCGCCCAAGGAATAATGAAAGACCCTGGCATAAGGATACTCTTCTAAAACTCCACTTATTGGAAATTTCAGAGATGCTAATTCCCTAAAGGGGCTCATCCTCTTAGAGTTGTGGGAACAGTCTGCATCTTTTTTAAATAAAGGGCTAATGATGTCAGGTAAATGGGAGATTGGGGAGTGGCCTATCTAGAAGGCAAAGCAAATGAATGAAGAAAAACTATAGGTAGTGGGCTTAGGTCACTCTCTCCTGGGGATGGGAGCGGATGTTAAGGGAACACAGATGGCTACCACTTGCTGTGGCTCCTTAAAATATTTCTTGAAGTCTAATTTGGACCTATCAAGTTGTGTAAATGGTTAGTCTTTAACCACATGATATAACTGTTCGTTTGTCTTCACTCCCTGTCCCCTTTTGTTATTCACTTATTGCCTCTTGTCCCCAGGTTATAAGCAGTTTTGAGGCAGGGTGCAGGTCTCACTTTACTTTCGTACAGCACTAAGAGCAGGGCCCTGGTGGTGATTATGAGATTACTGTAATGTGAATACTAGACTGTATTCAAAAGCTTGTAAAGGTGAAATACCCACTCAGATAATTTAACAATGTCAAAACAGGAGCTCAGTGGGAAGGGACCCATTTAGAGTCAGGTTATATGTGCCATGGCATTTCAGGGGCACAGTTCTCCATTTTCTTAAGTTGGGTAGTTCTTACTGTCTCAGGAAGAGATCCTGCTAGATGGTTAACATGACAAATAGCATTGGCCTTTCCCTCAGGCGAGGTGCACACAATTTTTCTAAAACCTTGAAGTTCCCTGTGGAAGAGAGGTAGTTTCTGCACACCAGGACGGAGGCCAGATATCATAAGGCATGTTGGACAATATCCTCTGTGGGTCCTATGACTACTGCTCACTGCCACTGTGGGGATTTCGTTTCCTTTAATGTCAGAGGAAGTGCTGTGGTTTGGCAAAAGGTCAGCCATGCAACTTTTTCAGCTTTGCCAGGCAGTCAAGTAAAAGGCTAGGTAGGATAAATATGTGGAACCAGAAAAATGGTTGTGTGAGCTATATACAGTTAAGAGTGAGCTTACAAAGTGTGGATGATAGTAAGGGGATAGTAATACCTTTTCCTCACCTCTGTTTTTTCCTCTAGTTGACATTAGGGGCATTTTCTCCTTCTCAGAAGCTTGCTTTATGGAAAGGTGTTTTTTTTTTGGGACAACCTCTTGTACTTGATGGAGTAGTACTAGATTACTTTGCAGTGTGCCCTATTGCAATCTGAGTATTAGTCACATATAAATGGTATCCAAAACTGGGCATGGCAGTATTGGATCCCACACTAGTTTGTCCTTAAAATGAGAGGCCAATCAAAGGGATATGGCTGGACATACCTTGTCTATATCGGGGTAGGCAACCTGTGGCACCCGTGCCGAAGGCAGCACGCGAGTTGATTTTCAGTGGCACTCTCACTGCCTGGGTCCTGGCCACTGGTCCGGGGGGCTCTGCATTTTAATTTAATTTCAAATGAAGCTTCTTAAACATTTTGAAACCTTATTTACTTTACATACAACAATAGTTTAGTTATATATTACAGACTTATAGAAAGAGACCTTCTAAAAAGGTTAAAATGTATGACTGGCACGCGAAATCTTAAATTAGAGTGAATAAATGAAGACTCGGCACACCACTTCTGAAAGGTTGCTGACCCCTGGTCTATATTGTAAATCAGTGTAATTATCATGTTATGCTCTCACTAGGTTTATAAAACCACCCACACTGGACTCATTTCAAAGCAAGATATTACTTGAAAATGATTTTCCCTTTGCAAAATTGAAGCAGATGCCAGGTATGTGTGTAGGGGAATCTTTCATGCTTTAGGGCAAGGTGCAATTGTTTAATGATGCAGGAAAACTGAATATACACGTTACCAATTCTCTCATGAATCACATCTGAAACTAGGGATAATATAGAAGTGCAGGGATTGTTGACTAATACCAAGCAGTAAAGAATTTTTTCTTCTCTTAAAGGTGTATCCCAATACTTGTTTCTTTACACAATGGTAAGGCCCATTTGCATATTCTCAGCTGAGCTGCAGTATTACTGATCAATATGAAGGCTGTCTGATGATAAATCATCACTTGTGCAACTGAAAATAATGGCATAGAAAGTTCTTCTTCGAGTGCTTGCTCATATCGATTCCAATTAAGTGTGCGCGCGCCGCGTGCACGATCGTCGGAGAATTTTCTACCCTAGCAACACCCGGTGGGTCGGCTGTGGAGCCCCCTGGAGTGGCGCCTTCATGGCGCTGGATATATACCCCAGCCGACCCAGCGCCCCCTCAGTTCCTTCTTACCGCCCCTGACGGTCGTTGGAACTGTGGAGCACGGCATAGCTGTTCTCCACTCTCACTAGCTTATCCTTCAATTCTTGTAGATAGTTCTAGTTATAGTTGTTTTTACTCTTTAGATAGTTATTCATTATAGTTTTGATATAGTTGTAAATAGTTAGCGGGGGTTAAGGGGGTTGTTCTCCCCCCTTTTTCCCCCGGCGCATAGCCTGGCTCATGCCCAAGGCTCCTGGCTTTAAGCGGTGCGCGTCCTGCGCTAAGCCTATGCCGACGAGCGACCCGCATAACTCCTGTCTGAAGTGCCTCGGAGAATCCCATCAGGCAGATAAGTGTCAGATCTGTAAGGCCTTCAAACCGAGAACGAGAAAGGAGCGGGACTTTAGGCTTCGGCAGCTCCTAATGGAGGCGGCACTTAGCCCGGATCCTCCCTCGGCGCTCCCAGCCCCGGCGCCGAGCGCCTCGGTGCGCAGCGCCCCGGCGGCTCCGACCGGTACTGCACCGCAGGCTGAATCAGACAAGTCCTCACGGCACCGGCCGCCTTCGGCACCGCACCCGCCACAAGGGACTCGGCGCCGGTCCATATCTCCGGGCCACAAGAAAGCCCGTAAGGCGCAGGAGACTGCTGTCCTGAAGACGCCGGCTCCCCCGGTGCCGGGGGTAGAGCCGCGTCCGTCTGCGGACCGACAGAAGCAAGTCCCTCCTGCACCGTCGACTCCGGCGCCGCGGCCGTTGAGTCCGGTGCACACAGAATCACCACCTCGGTCGGTGGTGGAGCCCTGTCTCCCTTCCACCCCGGAGACGTTTGCGACGGCCAGGGACCTTATTGCGCTCACGGAGCCGGCACCGCCTCCACCTACGGCACTGGTGGCTCCCCGCGCACTACAATCCAGGGGCAAGCCTGCCCTGCTGCGCCCGCCGTCTCCGGCCCGGGACTTCCGGCACCGCTCCAGATCTCGGAGCAGGTCCCGACGCCGCTCGCAGTCCCGGCGCCGACTATCACCTCGGCACCGGTCGTACTCGCGGCCAAGGTCTTCTTCCCGGCACCGCTCTACGTCTCGGCACCGTCACGATCATCGGTACCGATCGGACTCCAGACGTAGTTCCCGGCACCGGTATGAGCGTCGTTCGACTTTGAGGGGCCGCTCCCGGTACCAGCTCTCGTCGCGGTCGTCGTCCCGCTCGAGGTCCGGATCTCGGCACCGGCAGGGCTACCGGCACCGATCCCGATCCCGCTCACCGGCACCGCGCAGGGACCGATCCCCTTACGACCGGCACCGATCGGCACCGTACCATCCGGAGCCGGTTTCAACGCGCTCAGCACCACCTTGGCCCTCGAGATCGGCATCTCGTTCCTCCGAGCGGGCCTCCAGATCGGCGTACCCTCCTCAGGGTCAGGCAGCTACGTCTGACTTGGGCCATTGGCAGGAGGCGGCCAAGGACCCTGTGCAGGGACCTGCGCACTGGTCCTTTTGGACTCCGTGGGCCTATCATCAGGCGCAGGGGGCTCCACCACCATCAGCCTCTCGCTCGGCACGTTCCGAGCCCAGGGCCCCGGAGGCCACCATCTCCCGCCCTCCCCCAGGGGGCATGGAGGCTCCCGTGCCTACACCAACTGAGGCCCTGGACCCAGGGACAGGCGATGCCCAGCTTCATGAACCCCTGGAGCAGGACCCGCCATTAGACCCCTTGCCACCGGAGGCATCCTCCTCATCTTCCCCAGATGAGGGCACAACCGCCACGGGTCCGCCCCCTATAGACCTTCGGGCCCACCAAGACCTATTGCGCCGGGTGGCACGTAATATGGATCTCCAGGCGGAGGAGATCGTAGAGGTACAGGACCCGGTGGTGAGCATCCTCTCCGCTGATGCCCCATCCAGAGTGGCACTACCTCTCATACGCACGATTCAGGCTAATGCCACTTCAATACGGCAAACCCCTGCCTCTATCCCACCCACAGCCAGAGGTGTGGAAAGAAAGTACTTTGTCCCTTCAAAGGATTATGAGTACCTATATACCCATCCCCAACCGTGCTCACTAGTGGTGTCATCGGTGAACGCACGGGAGCGCCACGGCCAGCAGGCTGCAGCGCCCAAATCGAAGGATGCTAAGCACTTCGATTTGTTTGGACGCAAGGTGTATTCGGCGGGGGGGCTTCAACTTAGAGCGGCCAACCAGCAGGCGCTCTTGAGCCTCTATAACTTTAATTCCTGGACCTCGATGGGAAAATTTAAAGAACTGGTCCCCCAAGACTCCAGGGAAGAGTTCGGGGCCTTAGTAGAGGAGGGTAAGAAGGTGGCACGTACCTCCTTACAAGCCTCCTTAGACATTGCAGACTCGGCCGCTAGAACACTAGCCTCAGGTATAGCCATGCGGCGAATCTCCTGGCTCCGGGTCTCAGGCTTGCCGCCTGAACTTCAGCAGACTTTACAGGATTTACCCTTTGAGGGCCAGGGCCTGTTCTCCGAGAAGACGGACTCTCGTCTGCAGAGCCTTAAGGACTTGAGAACAATCATGTGCTCCCTGGGGATGCATGTCCCAGGGCCTCAGCGCAGACCCTTTAGGCCCCAGCCTCAAAGGTTCTACCCTCCCCCGCCTCGTCCGAGACAGGACTTTGCCAGAAGGTGGGGCCGAGGTGGTAGGCGAAGGTCGACCGGCCCTCAACCGGCTCAAAACCAGGGGCCACCTAGGCCACCTTCAGACCCTAGGCAGAACTTTTGAAGGTGCGGTCGAGGACGGCACCTCAGCCAGTATCCAGGATCCAACTCCCTCATTTCAGAATCGCCTTTCCCATTTCCACCGTGCTTGGTCCCTTATAACCTCGGACCGTTGGGTCCTTCGCATGGTGGAGAGGGGATACGCTCTCCAATTTTCTTCGTTTCTCCCCCTCCCACTCCCCCTCCCTGTCCCTCTTCAGAGACCCTTCTCACGAGCAACTCCTTACACAGGAGGTTTTTGGGCTCCTCTCTATGGGGGCCATAGAGGAGGTTCCGCCAGAGTTAAGGGGCAGGGGGTTTTATTCCCGCTACTTCCTGATCCCCAAGTCAAAAGGGTATCTGCGACCCATCTTAGACTTGCGCGGGCTCAACAAATTCATAGTAAAGTTGAAGTTCCGCATGGTATCATTGGGGACCATTATCCCTTCCCTGGATCCTGGAGACTGGTTCGCCGCCCTCGACATGAAGGACGCATATTTCCACATAGCGATCTATCCGCCTCACAGGCGCTTCCTGCGATTTGTAGTAAACAAGGTGCACTACCAATTTGCAGTCCTTCCCTTCGGCTTGTCCTCGGCTCCCAGGGTGTTCACAAAGTGTGTGGCGGTCGTCGCGGCATACCTTCATCGACAAGGGATACAGGTGTTCCCGTATTTAGACGACTGGCTGGTACGCGGCTGCACCAGAGACCAAGTTCAAGATCATGTTCACATAGTGACACAAACTTTCCACGAGCTGGGCATTCTACTCAACAGAGAGAAGTCCACTCTAGTGCCAACCCAGAGGATAGAATTTATTGGAGCAATCCTAAACTCCAGATGTGCCCGAGCCATTCTACCAGACAACTGCTTTCATACCATCTCAAGCGTCATTCAAGGCCTCAGGGCATTTCCGATTACTACAATAAAGACATGCCTCGCCCTGTTGGATCACATGGCCTCGTGCACTTTCGTAACCAGGCATGCCAGACTACGGCTTCGCCCACTACAGGCTTGGGTATCATCGGTGTACCGTCCTCACCGGGACAACCTGAACATGGTGGTCACGGTTCCGTGCTCGGTCTTGACTTCCCTCACCTGGTGGTTGGATCGCACAGCGGTCTGTGCAGGAGTGCCGTTTCACGCCCCACAACCCTCCCTCCACCTAGTCACGGACGCTTCATCTCTAGGATGGGGCGCTCACCTCGGGGAGCACCATACCCAGGGCCTGTGGACCGCACCCCAACTAGCCCTGCACACCAATGTTCGAGAGCTGATGGCGGTGCGCCTGGCATGCCAGGCTTTTCTCAATCTCCTACAGGACCGTTGCGTGTTGGTTCTCACCGACAACACCACGGCCATGTTTTACATCAACAAGCAAGGCGGAGCCCACTCATCGCTCCTATGCAAAGAAGCCATTCGCCTGTGGGACTTCTGCATCGCCCACTCGATACATCTCACGGCATCGTTCCTCCCTGGAGTCCAGAATACGCTGGCGGACCGTCTCAGCAGGTCCTTCCAGACGCACGAGTGGTCAATTCGCCCGGACATCATCTATTCCGTCTTCCAGAGGTGGGGATTTCCCCAGGTCGACCTGTTTGCGTCTCGGGCCAACAGGAAGTGCCAGGCATTCTGCTCCCTACAAGGGCGAGCTCTAGGCTCTGTGTCGGACGCATTCCTTCTAACCTGGAAAGACCACCTGTTCTACGCTTTCCCTCCATTTCCACTGGTCCACAGGGTACTGCTCAAGATCCGCAGAGACCAGGCACGGGTAATTCTAGTCGCTCCAGCTTGGCCAAGGCAGCACTGGTACACCACACTGTTGGAGCTTTCGGTTCAAACACCGATCATGCTTCCCTTGTGTCCAGATCTCATCTCTCAGGACCACGGCCGACTGTGTCACCCCGACCTGCAATCGCTCCACCTCACAGCGTGGATGCTCCATGGCTGAATCGGACAGAGCGGCAATGCTCGCAGCCCGTCCAGCAGATTCTGCTGGGAAGTAGAAAGCCCTCTACACGGACCACTTACTTAGCCAAGTGGAAACGTTTCTCCGGTTGGTGCGAGCAACAAGCTACGTCCCCCTTGCAGGCGCCTATTCCTCTCATACTGGAATATCTCCTATCCCTAAAACAGCAGGGCTTGGCGATATCTTCAATCAGGGTCCACCTCGCCGCTATTTCGGCGTTCCACCCAGGAGAACTCGCGTCCTCGGTCTTCTCTAACCCGATGGTCGTTAGATTCCTCAAGGGCTTATACCGGCTGTACCCGCAGCAACGCCAGCCCGTTCCGACGTGGGACCTCAACCTGGTTCTTTCCAAGCTCACAGGGCCTCCGTTCGAACCATCGGCTACCTGTTCACTCCTGTACCTATCCTGGAAGACAGCCTTCCTTGTAGCCATCACCTCAGCACGGCGCGTTTCCGAACTCAGAGCGCTTACGTCCGAGCCCCCATACACGGTGTTCCATAAGGACAAGGTGCAGCTTCGCCCCCACCCTGCCTTTCTTCCCAAGGTGGTTTCACCTTTCCACGTGAACCAGGATATATTTCTCCCAGTCTTCCATCCGAAGCCACACGCTACTCGTCAAGACCAGCGTTTGCATTCTTTGGACGTACGCAGGGCCCTGGCTTTCTATATTGACCGTACAAAGCCATTTCGGAGGACGACGCAACTCTTCGTTGCGGTGGCCGACCGGATGAAAGGCTCACCGATCTCCTCACAGTGCCTCTCCTCTTGGATCACGTCCTGTATTCGTGCTTGCTACGACCTGGCCGGTGTCCCGACGCCGCACCTCACCGCACACTCCACGAGGGCACAGGCCTCCTCGACTGCCTTCCTGGCTCAAGTCCCGATCCAGGACATTTGTAGAGCTGCAGTTTGGTCATCGGTCCACACATTCGCTGCTCACTATGCGCTGGTGCAACAATCCAGAGACGATGCTGCATTCGGGTCAGCGGTTCTGCACACAGCAATATCTCACTCCGACCCCGCCACCTAGGTAGGGCTTGGGAGTCACCTAATTGGAATCGATATGAGCAAGCACTCGAAGAAGAAAAGACGGTTACTCACCGTTGTAACTGTTGTTCTTCGAGATGTGTTGCTCATATCCATTCCAAAACCCGCCCCCCTTCCCCACTGTCAGAGTAGCCGGCAAGAAGGAACTGAGGGGGCGCTTGGTCGGCTGGGGTATATATCAAGCGCCATGAAGGCGCCACTCCAGGGGGCTCCACAGCCGACCCACCGGGTGTTGCTAGGGTAGAAAATTCTCCGACGATCGTGCACATGGCGCGCGCACACCTAATTGGAATGGATATGAGCAACACATCTCGAAGAACAACAGTTACAACGGTGAGTAACCGTCTTTTTCAGTATCTACTTAGATAACAAGTGTCGCTTGGAAGAGGAATTTTTTGGTAGGAAATTAGAGCAGACCAAGGGGAAAAAGCCTTTGCATGGATTTAGAATCCTACCCTGTATCTAACTCTCAGAGGCTGTCTCTCACAGCTTCCTGGGTAGTTCTGTCATTTGTTGGTTTGATGAACGAAGGGCTTGGTGGAGTTGTGATGGTTGCCTGAATTCATCAGCCACAGTCACTGGGAGCAAGTCCATATCAAGATCTAGACTAGTTCACCTATCGTGTAATGTTCTGAACAATTACAGTACATGTACTGCACTACCTACTGTCCCAGCCTGTTTTGTAACAAAAAAGTAAACCTACTTTTTTCAGTTTAGTTTGCTGGAAACCTGCTCATCTGGAGCCACACAAGTTCTGTCTACACTACAGAGCTGACCATGTTAAAATACAATTATGAATCCTAGTTTTGAAAAAGCCATGTTATACCATTTTAGGGAATTGTTTTGAAGGGACTGTCAACCTGAATTCTGAGTTGACTAGTTTAAAGAAATAGAATCTGGAGGGGTTTTTTGTTTTAATAGGATGCCCTTTAAATAATACCCAGAATAAAAATGAAGAAATTCCTCGAATAAGGCATTCTGCTCCCTGCTAATATTTTATATGGGTTTTTGGGACAGTTGAGAAACCAGCTACCTGGTTATTCAAGGGAATAGCAAACTTGTGCAGTTGGCAGCACTTTGTGTAGGGTCAGAGGAAACAAGTTGAACGTGGGACTTTCCATTTACAGTGATGTTAGGTGTTATAGCAATAGCAGATATGAAGCTGTCTTTAAGAAGTGCTTGCAGGCTTACTGACACTTGAATCCTGATGGATACATCTGCCTAAACATGACAGGATTGTAGTAGCATCCTTGCTGGGCCAGGTGGCCTAGTGGTTAGCATCCACTCATCTTGGGCGGGGGGGAAGGGTAGTAGTAGGAGAGAGTGGGTCCACCCACTCCACCACGCTCTGACCCAAGGCCCTCAAAGTGTCAGCAACATTGACCCCTGGAGTGGGGTGGGAGTGAACTCTCTGTTTTACCCTCCTTGGGTCTCTTGCTACCACTGCTCCCTCTGGTCCCAGATACGGAAAAAGAAAATAAAAAGGAAACCAAACCGTTAGCCTCACTGGGCTCAGCATAGCATCCTGGTGCTTCAGGGAGGCGTCTGTAATCCCTTTTCCAGGGGCCCGCAGGGGTAGCTCTGCACTTCTCCCCACTTCTGAGCTGGGTTGCTCCCTTTTGAACTCTGCAGGGTTGGAGGGACGGGGCTAGCTGGGCCCAGTACTGTCCTTTTACTCCTTCTGTCCCAGCGTGGGTTTGTACACCCCATCACGAGGCTATTTTAACATGGCTGCAAGATGTTCTGTCCGCACAGGCAAAAAGAAACCGTTTAGGCCGCAACCATGATAAAATATGTCTATTTGTGTAGTTTAGACAATGCCTAAAGGCCCTTATGCACTTCAGGTAGGGGAACTGGGGCACACTGTTCCACTTTGTCATGTAGGCAGGATGGAGCAAAGCAAACGGGCAAAAATATTAAAAATCACTGAATTTGCAGTATAAACTAACAAGATATCTCCTTGTCAATTGCTGGAAATGGGCCATTTTCATTACCACTACAAAGTTTTTTTTTTCCTCTCCTGCTGATAAAAACTCACCTTAACTGATCACTCTCCTTATAGTGTGTATGGTAACACCCATTGTTTCATGTTCTCTGTGTGTGTGTGTGTGTGTGTATCTATCTATCTATTTAGCTTCCTACTGTATTTTTTCCACTGCATGCATCCGATGAAGTGGGCTGTAGCCCGCGAAAGCTTATGCTCAAATAAATTTGTTAGTCTCTAAGGTGCCCCAAGTACTCCTGTTCTTTTTGTGGATACAAACTAACACGACTGCTACTCTGAAACTTTACAAAACTAGTTACCTAGTTAGACCATTCCCTGCCCCAAAGATCATGCAAACTAGTGTTTACAGAAAAATAGTACAGTTCACCCACATAAAAACTGAGATCACCAGTGGTGTCAGTCTGCGGGGGAAATGAGAGAGGAAGCACTAGGATGCCAGTGAAGGCAGTCAAAGGCAGTCTTTCCCGTTAGGAGGTTGTCTTTTCATGCAGTTAACTATGTTCATTTAGGACAGAGGTGGGCAAACTATGGCCTGTGGGCCACATCCAGCCCACGGGATCCTCTTGCCTGGCCCCTGAGCTCCTGGCCCGGGAGGCTAGCCCCCGGCCCCTCCCCTGCTGTTCCCCCACCCCCGCAGCCTCAGCTCACTGCGCCACCGGCGCAATGCTGTGGGCGGCGGGGCTGCAGAGCCACGGCTTGACCCGGTGCTCTGTGCTGCACGGTGGCGGGGCTGGCTCCAGCCAGGTGGCGCGGCTGCCTGTCCTGGAGCTCTGGGTGGAACAGTTGTAGCGCCACCAGCCACCGTGTTCCAGGCAGGGAGCGGGGGGGGGGGGGGAAGGGTGTTGGATAGAGGGCAGGGGAGTTCGGGGTGGTGCTCAGGGGACGGGGGTGTGGATGGGGGCGGAGCGGTCAGTGGAGATCAGAGCATACAGGAAAAGCAGGAGTGATGGATACAGCTTTCTCTAGAGCTGAGACTGGAGTGAAGAGGGAATTGTGTGTATTGATGCAGGCCTCAGGCTATGAGGACATCAATTGGACCCTCTACCCACCAACCTCACAGGAGCCTGCCTTGCAGCAGTTCTAACCTAAATTCCCCAACCAGCCCTCCTGGATGCCAGGTGGAAGGTGAAAAAGCCCACACAGCAATGTGCCAGTTTTGTCATATGGGCAAAATCCCTTTCAGAACCCCAAACTGGTGATAAACCAAGCTCCTGGCACCCCTGAGATCCAGCAACTAGATTAAGGGTGGGAAGGATGTGGCTGAAAGGAGTCCACAAAGTGTATAAATTCCCCTCCCCCCCTGCCCAAGCAAGGAACAGACAGAAGCCAATCGCCTGGTCACAGCACCACCCCAACTGTCCATTGGCAACAGCAGTGGACACAACAGGGCCAGATGCAGCATGTGGTCCCCTGCTGTTGTCCCCTAAGCCTTGCACCATGGGGTGGGAAGAGAGAAATAGCCATCCCCACACAGTGAAGGCAGGGAGGAGAGGGGAGAAAAGGAATGGGCATGTGGCATACTGCCTCAGCTGTTCCAATTCAGATCTTTTCCTGCCCCAGAAAGAGTCTCCAATGTTCCCACCCCATCAAAGCTGTGCCCCGGCTAGTGGGGGGAGCATTAATTGAACTTTTTGCGGCAATTCCCCCAGTAGCATTTGTTCTGTTGCACGTGTTTAATGATGACCCAAAGTCTGAAACATTTTGTATGAAATTTCTTCTTTGCCATAACTAATGGATTCAGAAAATCAGCTGACGTTGCTTAGCACTGAGGTGTGGTGTTCCATAGATAAACTGAGCCAATATTACTTGTACTGAGCCTTCTTTTACTCTATGGATGAGTGAATTGCAATTGGATTTTTGTATTCTTCTTTTGTGGCTGTTATGGATAATGGTTACAGTACAGCCCAGGTAAGTACGCCTTGGTTAAATTATGAAAAAGACTCTGCTATGCCCCCTCCTCCCCAGGACTGACTAGTGTTTTCTTAAACCTCATGTCACTGGAGAGCTTCTTAAAGGCTGGCTGGCAGCAAGGATGGTGCTTGTCGCCATGGTGAAGAGCATGGCATGCTCTAAAATCCTCATTCACTGAAACAGAAATATCCTCAGGTTTCAGGTGCTCCCTCCCCCCCCCCCCCCCCCCGAACCAGGAAATGGATCTCTACAATTGCAAGCTTGTGTGTCACATGAAGAGAGAACAATTCTAATCCCTCCTTTCAGTCTGTATCTCTGGTCACCCATTGCCCTAGCAGTCAAGAAAAGAGAGAGCACAAATGCATTGCAAAATTGTGTATTATTCCTGTTTTAGTTTCTCAGCAAACTGTTGGAGAGAATGCTTAAAGCTAACATGAGGCGCTAAATATTATTTACTAATAAATTCCAACGTATCAAGCACTTCTGACTCTAAAAGGGCACTAAATATTTGTGTCCTTTCAGAGACAGAAAAGCCCATTTTTCTCCTCTTCAGTGATTCCCTAATGAGATTGTTCAGCATTTGTCATCAGATTTCCTTTGGCAGCAAACAGGCTCCATAAAACCCAGCAGAAATGGGGGAGGGTAGGTTGCTGTTAGGGATCTCTCTGATTTACCTCCAGAATGAAAACGCTTCAGTACAGTGTCTGACGTGGATTTCTGGGCTCCCCCCCGGTGGTCAGGTTTATGCATTTATTTTAATAGGAAATTTAGAGAATGCGAAGATAATAGAGTGCTGTTAACTTAAGGGAGTGTTGTATAGTAAGAGGCAAAACCCACTGAGTGAAAAGAAGCACAGACTGGTGTACAGTGACCTGAAATGCAAGTGCAAAGGAGAGCAACTTCTTTAGCGAGAGACCATGTCCAGAGCGCTACCACGGACTTGTAGAGCAAAACACAAGCACAGCTAGGGTCATTTGAATCGAGAAGCAATTTTAAACTCATTAAAAAGTGAATTAGTAGTATTGTCCATGTTCATTAAAATAATCCACTGTAATGAGATGGAGTGAACTCCGTGTCGGAGCAGTGAGGGTGCGTATAATTCAATAATAAAGGAATGAGTAAGTTTCATGGGCAGTAAATAATCACCAGACCTCATTAGATTGTAGGGAAGAGCTATAACAGTTGATCATAATTAGAAGTTAAACAAGTGTAGGCTTGAGTGTCTCCTGCTGTTATTTGCAACTTGGAATAACCTGTTGGAGGGACTAGTTTGAACAAGTAGTTTCAATGTCTTCAGAGAGAGGATGGCTATTCACTTAGGAGCTATATTATGCCCTAGCTCACTTGCCTCTTGTAACCTTTATCAGAAACTAGCTGTCCTCTATCCCGATGATTTTAAATACCAGGGAGGGAGAGGAATTATTTCAGCTCAGTACTAATGTGGACACGAGAACGAATGGATATAAACTGGCCGTGGGGAAGTTTAGGCTTGAAATTAGACGAAGGTTTCTAACCGTCAGAGGGGTGAAATTTTGGAACAGCCTTCTGAGGGAAACGGTGGGGGCGAAAGACCTCTCTGGCTTCAAGATTAGGCTAGATAAATTTATGGAGGGAATGGTTTAATGGGATAACGTGATTTTAGTCAATTAGGTAATAAAGTGCCATCGCTGGTAAAATGTGGGTCTGGCTAGAGAATCTTGCCTGTATGCTCGGGGTTCTACTGATCGCCATATTTGGGGTCGGGAAGGAATTTTCCTCCAGGGTAGATTGGCAGAGGCCCTGGAGGTTTTTCGCCTTCCTCCGCAGCATTGGGCAGGGGTCGCAAGCTGGAGGATTCTCTGCGACTTGAAGTCTTTAAATCACGATCTGGAGACTTCAACAGCTGAGTTAAGGGAAAGTGGGTGGGTCAGCTTTTGTGGCCTGCATCATGCGGGAGGTCAGACTAGATGACCATAATGGTCCCTTCTGACCTTTAAGTCTATGAGTCTATGAGATGTCTTCTGTTACATGCAGCAACAGAGAAGTACTTTGGCTTGAGGAATCTGCTAAAATGATCAGTGGTGAGGTAGCTAAGATTGAATATATGGTATGATACTTCAGTGCTGACATTTTAAGGTGTCCTCATTAGGATCCAGAGTTAACATTCTATTTAGATGAACAAGTCGGTTACACATAATTCCTATTTTAAAGGATTTCTTTGCAACCATAAGTGCCACAGACTTAATTTTTTTAATTAAACAATTTGAACATAAGGGGCTAGAAAAAGGAGACCTAGCAAATACGGAGCTTCAGATTATATTCTGTTAAACCAGATTTTCAGAGTATTCCACACACACTGGGTGATGGTGCTGTCTTTTCTCAGCCTCCAAAAAGTGAGGCTCTTTGGAGTTGGAAGACTATGATTTTTCCAATTCTCTCAATGTTTTCCTGAGTCGTGGTGATTGGGTTACAGTGCCTGGTTCTGGTAGCTGTCCTGGGTTGATGCTAAACTATATGCCAGTTTCACCAAAGCACTTTTCAGTTGCAGTCTGTATCTCTGGTCACCCATTGCCCTAGCAGTCAAGAAAAGAGAGAGCACAAATGTGTTGCAAAATTGTGTATTATACCTCTACCCCAATATAATATGAATTCGGATATAACGGGTAAAGCAGCACTCCGGGGGGGCGGGGCGGGGCTGCGCACTCCGGCGAATCAAAGCAAGTTCGATATGACGCAGTTTCACCTATAACGCAGTGAGATTTTTTTTTTTGGCTCCCAAGGACAGCGTTATATCTGGGTAGAGGTGTATTCCTGTATGTTAGTTTCTCAGCAAACTGTTGGAGGGAACACTCAAAGCTAACATGAGGCACTAAATGTTATTTATTAATAAATGCCAACATATCTAGCACTTCGGACTCTGAAAGGGCACCAAATATTTTGCATCATGTATATGAGTTGCTTATTCCATCAGTGAAATGCACAAATTGCTGAGGTGGAGAAGAAGGAAGCAGCTCTAAGTTAATACTCTAGCTGGGACACCAGTAATGGCAGTCATAAGAATGGCCGTACCGGGTCAGACCAAAGGTCCATCTAGCCCAGTATCTGTCTTCCGACAGTGGCCAATGCCAGGTGCTTCTGAGGGAATGAACCGAACAGGTAATCATCAACGGATCCATCCCCAGTTGCCCATTTCCCAGCTTCTGACAAACAGAGGCTAGGGACACCATCCTTGCCCATCCTGGCTAATAGCCATTAATGGACTTAACCTCCATGAATTTATCCAGTTCTCTTTTAAACGCTGTTATAGTCCTAGCCTTCACAACCTCCTCAGGCAAGGAGTTCCACAAGTTGACTGTGTGTTGTGTGAAGAAGAACTTCCTTTTATTTGTTTTAAACCTGCTGCCTATTAATTTTATTTGGTGACCCCTAGTTCTTGTATTATGGGAATAAGTAAATAACTTTTCCTTATCCACATCACTCATGATTTTATATACCTCTATCTTATCCCCCTTTAGTCTCCTCTTTTCCGAGCTGAAGAGTCCTAGCCTCTTTAATCTCTCCTCATATGGGACCCGTTCCAAACCCCTAATCATTTTAGTTGCCCTTTTCTGAACCCTTTTTAGTGCCAGTATATCTTTTTTTAGATGAGGAGACCACATCTGTACGCAGTATTCGAGATGTGGGTGTACCATCGATTTATATAAGGGCAATAATATATTCTCAGTCTTATTCTCTATCCCCTTTTTAATGATCCCTAACATCCTGTTTGCTTTTTTGACTGCCTCTGCACACTGCGCGGACATCTTCAGAGAACTATCCATGATGACTCCAAGATCTTTTTCCTGACTTGTTGTAGCTAAATTAGCCCCCATCATATTGTATGTATAGTTGGGGTTATTTTTTCCAATGTGCATTACTTTACATTTATCCACATTAAATTTCATTTGCCATTTTGTTGCCCAATCACTTAGTTTTGTGAGATCTTTTTGAAGTTCATCACAGTCTGCTTTGGTCTTAACTATCTTGAGCAGTTTAGTATCATCTGCAAACTTTGCCACCTCACTGTTTACCCCTTTCTCCAGATCATTTATAAATAAGTTGAATAGGATTGGTCCGAGGACTGACCCTTGGGGAACACCACTAGTTACCCCTCTCCATTGAGTCAATGGGACGTTCCCCTCAAACCCTTTTCAGTCTAACTTTGTTCTCATTTCATTCTGCATTTTGAATCAGGACAGATTCTTCTTTTGCTGCATGCACGGAGGGAAGGGCCTGAAGGTTCACTCTCCACCTTTTCTTCCTGGAGCAAAAGATTCACTTGTCCCTAAAATTATTTTCCCAAGATGGAGCAGAAGATACCTTGCTGTGCCCTGCTCTTCAGCTGTCTATGTGGTCATTATGGTATTGAGCCCATGAACAAACCTTTGCCCCACATGGAGCTCCACTGGCACTACCCGTAGCCCATGTAAATCCATTTTAGGAGAGCAAATGTCCCTCAGTCCAGCTTGGTAGTTCCTGGGCTATTGAGTGGCATGGAGCGCCATTCCTAAAGTGCTGCTGGTTTGGAGCCACCTGCTCTATTGTACAAAACCAGATGAGGACCCTGAAGCAGTGACCCTTGCATGATCCCTTAGTCTGGAAGAGCTAAAGTGTTAATTTAACAGCAGCGGCTGTGAATGAAGGTACCTTTATTTTGGCCTGCTCAGCAAAGTTTGAAAATAGAAATCAAAGCTACGTCTCAAGCACCCCAGTGGCAGAACCCTTCTAGGAACGCAGCAGATGTGCAAGAACACATAGCAACACTATATAATTTTAATAATTGGTACTAATATAGGGAATGTAAACAGGCCAAATAGTGACCCAGCTGGGAATCTAGATAGCAGTCCTGAGTTCTCTTGCCAAAAAGTGCAATTACCACTGTGGGTTTGTTACTGACAATTTTCTGCAATTTTTTTCTAGGAAATTTGGCGCCAGACCTACCTAAAATGACTTCCTCCGCAAGCCACCCAGATCTTTTAAGCGGATGGGATTCTTGGGCAGATTCCCCAGCTACAACCAACTTAGCATCACAACAGCCGAAGAAGCCTGCACTTGAAGGTATTATGCAACAAAAATATACTGTGTATTTCTATTGCTAAAGAAAATGCGTGCATCTCAGCCACCCAAAACAACGGAACAACCATATGCGACTCTCATGTGGTTCATTTAATACAGTCTCATTAAAGTACTCGGCTTTAACGTACTGACAGTTATAGACATGGTAAAAGCTAACAGTGTAACATATAACAAGCATCAGGGCTGCCCAGAGGAGGGGGCAAATGGGGTAATTTGCCCCAGGCCCCGCAGGGCCCCCATGAGAATGTCGGAGGCTGCCCCTCCGCCTTCCCCCATCCCCCAGCGCCTCAGCGCGCTGCGTCCAGGAGCGGCCCTGGACAGCACTGCAGCGGCGTCGCCTGAGCTCCTCCCGCTCAGAGCTGCGTGGTAAGGGGGCAGGGCTCCGAGCGGCGGGAGCTCAGGTCCTGTGGAGCCACGCCACTGCAGCACTGTCCAGGGGCTCTCCTGGACGCGGCGCACTGAGGATCCGGGAGAGGGGGGAGGTGGGAGTAAGCAGCATGGTAAGCCCCTCTGAACTGGACACCCCACCGACCCCATCCCTCCACAGCCCTGACCCCCAGCTCCGAGCCCAGCCCCTCATATCCGGACACCCCCCTGACCCCACTCCCCCCACAGCCCTGACCCCCAGCTCCGAGCCCAGCCCCTCTGAGCCGGGCACCCCCAACCCCATCGCCCCACAGCCCTGACCCCCAGCCCCTGTGAGCTGGGCACCCCCAGACCCAGAGCCCAGCTCCCCACCCAGCCCTGGGCAACAGCAGCACCACCCCCAGGCAGCGACAGCCCATTGGCACCAACCATCACCCAGCAACAGCCCATTATGTAATTGCAGATGTATACATACCATTAAAGCATTTAATGTTTTTAAATAATGTATTTTGTGTATTTTTCAAATTATTAAAAATTAATTTTTGAATGTATTTCACTGGTTATTTTTTACATTTCCAAATGCATGTTACTATGGTATTGCAACTTTTTTTTTATGAAAGGGGCCCCCAAAATTGCTTTGCCCCTGGCCCCCTGAATCCTCTGGGTGGCCCTGACAAGAATTTTGGAGGAGAGGCCTTCGACAAGAATCTACCTAGAAAATATTGATAGCAATTTGCTGTGAATCAGGGAGACAGTTTCTGTCAACATCTTTTTTTTTTTTTTTTTTTTTTTATTTTAAGTGGATATTTTCATCCCCTGCCATCTGTGCCCTGGACATAACTTCATATTTGTTTTTATGACACAGGCCAAGCTCTTACTACAGGAAGCCAGACAAGTGTGCCTTCAGGTTTGTCTTTCAGCCAACCAAAATCTCAGACCTTCGACCCCTTTGCTGACCTTGCTAACCTTAAATCTGGTCTTCCAGGTAATCTTGTATGTTTTCTTAGAAGAATAAAGCAACTAATAACTTCCAGTTACTACATAGAAATTATGTTTTGAAAACATAGCTTGGAAGCAATATAAACCCTTTAATGCTTCAACTTCTAACTGAAGTGGTTTGAAAAACATTTCTGAATGAGCACGTTATTCCAGAATTGCCCACCGTGAGGTTTCTTGCACCTTCCTGTGATGCATGCTGTCCTGTCAGCGATGGGATTATTGGTCTGAGCCGGTGTGGCAATTCCTATTTACTTATGACCCTAATATTTTGTGGACCAGGACAACTGTGAAATGCAGAACTTCTGAAACTGCTTTCGCCGTTAGTACAAATGTTAAACCGCTCTTTATTTTATATTGGTAACTTAAAAAAGGAAACAGAATACATGGCTAGTTGTAATCTCTCTCCATTGGTTTATGGTTGAACTCTGGACAGGAACTTAAAGAACTTCCTTGTTAAACTGTCTCTCAGTACTCACACATGATCAGTGTTACACTGAGTTTCATTACAGGGTTGAGGTTTTTAAGGTCCGGCTTGACAAAGCCCTGGCTGGGATGATTTAGTTGGGGATTGGTCCTGCTTTGAGCAGGGGGTTGGACTAGATGACCTCCTGAGGTCCCTTCCAACCCTGATAGTCTATGATTCTATGATCATTTTATGAATCATTATTTAGTAGTGAGAATTTTTCAGTATTTATCCACATGCCATCTCAGTGTCTGACTTCCTGAGTTGCACCCAGTGTATGTCATCTGTAAATTTACACCCAACTTTACAGACTTGGTATGTACTGTTAAAATTAGCTATTTTCTCTTCACTATTTTTGTATAATTTAACTCAAGTATTGAGTTTAAGAGGAAACCTCAGAAACCTGGATTAGCGCTTCCTTTTGTCAATAGCCACATGCCATATTGCAGCAAATTCAATCAAGAAAAAAAACGAGTAACCAACTACTTGGTTATGAGTTAATGTTTATGTACTGACCATATCTTTGCAACTGTATAAGACTCAAATATATAGCTAGTCCCTACCCCAGAAGCTTTTTATCCAAAAGACAGGCGTAAGAGAGAAGATACACTGAGCGATTTGGGGGAGGTGGTATCTCAAAATGATTTTTAAAACCCATTCAGATGTCTACTGCCCATTAAATATGGGATGTAGAAAGCATTTGAGAAGGAGTTAGTTTGTGGGCTTTATGAAAGCAGCAGGTCTTTGGGAAGGGGTGGGGACTAGCACACAGACCAAGAGATCGTTCCATGCATATGGGGCAGCCAGGAGGAAAGCAAGGGTTCTGGAATAGAAGAAAACAAATTGGGTGGTGTGACTGGAGTACTTGGCAGAGTCAGAAGGAGACATGGGTGAGAAAATCTGAGACTTGCTCGGGGCAACATTGCACGGGGCTTTGGAGGAAAGGACAAGTTTAAAGTTTTGTTGAGTTTTAAGCAGACTTGAGAAGAAAGATGTTGGTGCTGAGGGAGGCCAGAGAGGAGGCGGTTACGAAAGCCAAGGCAGGCAATGACGACAGGACAGAAAGGAATGGTCCGATTTTTTTTTTTAACTGTTTATGAAATGGAATAAGGGGCAAGATGTAGTGATATTTAGTGCTATCTTGGATGTATAGGGGAGGAAGGGGGAGAAGTCTAAAATGGCCTTGTGCTTGTGAGCCTGAGTGTAGATAAAGGTTACTGATAACAGGAAGTGGCAAATGTTTTGGAAGTAGCTCCACTGGGTTTTGGTGGTGGCAGAAGTGCATCCAGGACGATGCTTTGGAAAGACCTTTAGATAGTGTGTAAGGGACAGAGGGAAGTTGACAGGAGTGAGGGAGCATGTTTGAGTGGTAGCGTAGAAGTGGTAGCTGAAGCTGCGAGCCAATGAAGTCACTCAGGGAGAAGAGGGGACTGAGGACAGAGCCCTGAGGGACTCCCAACAGTGAAGGCAAGGAAGAGAAGAAGTTGCTACAGGAGATGCTGAAAGAGCCCTCGGATGCAGCCAGAAAATGGAGAGGCCACGTCGGTAAAAATCCAGGAAGGAGAAAGTGATTGACACTCTCAGAAGCAGCAGAAAGCTCGGGGTGGGTGAAGACAGTTCTTTGACTTGGCCAAGAAGTAACTGGAGAGCTAGAGAGAGCTTATCCAATGGAGTGGGGAAGTGCACAGGCTGCACTATAGGGGATCTACATGGACTGGAGGAGAGGAAATCAAGGCAGTGACTATAAACAGTTTGTTCAGGAGGTGCAGTGGAAAAGAAAGATGCCGGTAGTTGGAGAGGCAGTTGGGGTTAAGGACTGGCCTTTTGAGAAGTGAGGATCCTAGTGCAAGTTTTTATGCTAAGGAAAAGGAGCTGGAGTTGGGAGAGTGAGCGAGAGGAGGTGAGGTGGTCAGGCACTGGGAGCAGAGGGTTGGAAGTCAAGGGTAAGCAAGAAACCTCTGATACAATTAGCAAAGTATATATGGTGTGTGGTCTTTCATTCCCCTACATTGTCTGTCTGTATACTCCTTGGCCCCTACTCCCTAGTAAAATATGTGCCAACCTAATCAGAGAAGCCTGGGCTTTTCTACCTTGCATTAAAATCAGCATGAGGCATCAGGTTTCCTCCTCTTCTGGATTGTCAGTCTCCAGCATGGACTCTGCTTTCTTGCTGAATTTTTTGAGAGTCTTTGTGGCTGTGTCCAGTTCTTACTCTTGCTGGAATCAGTAAGGAAGCTTCTACACCTTCCTATTCGAATGTGTAGCTTCCCGTCTGCAGTCTCAGTGCAGTTCACGTTGAGAGAGCTTTTGTCCAAGAAAAATGGGTTAAGCTTAAAACATGATTTTTGTTAATTTAATCAATAATTAATGGAGCCATGAAGTGCTGGCTCACTCTGATCTTTCTCCATGGCTCCCACTCCAATTGTTACTTCTCCTCCCCCCACCCCACCCCACCCCACCCCACCCCCCCGTGTCTTCCTGTGTTAGAACGACCCTGTGATAGTGCAGCTGGATGGAATCTGTCTCTAGCAATTGAGAGCAGATTTCAGTTCACTGGGCTCCACTGCAAGTGCAAGACTGGGGGGATGGGAGAGGCCAGGCACAGAAGTCATGATATCAGAGCCTGGTCCTTGCGCTGCATGCAGCAATACAACACAGGCAGTTAGCAATGAAGTCTCTGCATCAGCTGATGATCCACAACCTTTTACCTGATAACTTCAAGGTGCTTCTGCTGGGATGCTGCTTCAGTGGGAAAATGAGCTGTTGTGCCAGTCTGTTACGCCTGGCGGTTCGTTGCCATTGTCCTAGGCAGCCAGACGCACAAAGGAGCAGAAACATGGAAGGCCCTTGTGTGCTGGGGAGGAGAGAAAATGTTGTTTATATGCCAACCGTGGAAGCTCTTGGGGAGACGCTGCAGAAGTGCCAACACGCTTCTGTTTTGCTTTACTTCAGGGGTCGGCAACCTACGGCACGCGTGCCAAACGCGGCAGGCGAGCCGATTCTGAGTGGCACGCTGCCTGCCCGGTGAGAGGAGGAGGAGGGGTGGAGGGGCCGGAATGCACCAAGCTGGGGGAAGAAGGGGGACGAGGGAAGTCCCAGCCCCCCGCCCCACTCAGCCCCCCCGCCCACCGCTCTCCCCTGCGGGGGGGCAGGAGGCAGAAGCTTGGTCCTGCGGCAGCCAAGCTCCCCCCCCGTTTCTTCCCACAACGTGGTGCATTCTGGCCCCTCCTCCTCCCCCCTCTCCCTGCCGGGACGGCCCTTGGGAGGGGGAGGGGAAGCGGAGCAGAGCCGAGTGGCAGCGTGCTCGCTGCTCCGTCGAGCAGGCAGAGAGAGGTAGGAAGGGAGCCTGGGGGAAGGGGGTGGAACAGGGCATATCCCTCCCAGCCCCCTGCCCTGAGCCGCTCAGGGCAGGGGGCTGCGAGCACCCCCATGAGCCGAGCACCCCATCCCTCTGCCCTGCACCCCCCTACACCCCATCCCTCTGTCCTGAACCCCCCACCCCAACATACACTCAGCCTTCTGCCCTGCACCTCCCCTCAACACCCAGCCCTCTGCCCTGCACTCCCCACATCCCCCCCCC
>NW_020697707.1:2786347-2792822 GCF_002925995.2 Terrapene triunguis | reverse complement strand
GCCCCCCCCCCCCCCCCCCCCCCCCCCAGCCCTCTGCCCTGACCTCGAGTCGCCCCGCTCAGCCCGCTGCAGGCCTAGGTGAACAGAACCCCAGGCTGGAAGTGGGCTGAGCAGGCTGGCGGCGTAAGATCAGCATTTTAATTTAATTTTAAAGGAAGCTTCTTAAACATTTTGAAAACTTTGTTTACTTTACATACAACAATAGTTTAGTTATATAATATAGACTTATAGAGAGACACCTTCTAAAAAACGTTAACATGTATTACTGGCACGCGAAACCTTAAATTAAAGTGAATAAATGAAGACTCGGCACACCACTTCTGAAAGGTTGCCTACCCCTGCTTTACTTCATGCCAATGGCAAATCTGACAAATTATTTTTGCTAGATAATCTCAGTAGTTTTGATGTAACTAACACTTGGTTTTTCATTTTATACCATCCCCATTAGGTTACCCTGTGCCAAACAACTATGATATGGCTGTCGTCATGCACGCCTTTATCTTAATAGCTTTGTCACTTTAGTATGTCCTAGTCAGCCTGATTCAGTCCTCCAATATACAATTTACACCGATATAATTCCATCAGCTACAGTGGCGTTACCCCAGTTTTACACTGGTGTATGTCAGACCATAATCTATGCCAGTGTGCAGCCCAGTCCAGTGGGGGAGTTGCAACAGGATGTAGAAGCGCTTTGGACACACCTCTTGCGCTGCAGCCTGAAGACGTGGCACCATAGAGAGAGCCCAGCCCAGTATCACCTGAGGCTTTAGGTCTATGCTGGGGAATTCACAGCCTAGCTGCTTAGGGAACTTCTATGGCCTGTTGCGCTACAGGATCATCAGGGCTAGCACTTCGCCCTTACTATAAAAACTAAACCAAGCATTACTAATTCCCATTCAGTATGGCCACCAAAATCAGCTCCCTCCTTCACCTCTGTCCCCTTCCTCTCATTGGCAATCATCTGAAGAGATGCAGAAGCAAGCTGCAAATGCAGAAAATACCTCTGCGCCCCTCTGTGCACAGCTTTCAGGATCAGACTGCAAGAGCTGGCCAGCCACTTGTAACCACCACAGTGGGGCGTAGTGGGGAGATTGTCGGAGAAATTAAAGCTCATAATTATTTGTGACAACCAGAGTAGAGGGTGTCCAATTATTCCATATAAGCAATTTGCATGGTTGTCACTAGAAGCTTTCTGCGTGTTCATGTACCATATAAGGTTTCTCACAACAAAGTGTTTTCCTATTGCCTTTACTATGAATATTGTCAATGCTTGAATGTACTGTCTGTAAAATTAGCCAAATTTAAACAGTGTCATATAGAAAGCTGCAAATAGACCCATACATGCAGGGCCTTCTGTTCTGATTTTTTTCTCAAAACAGCCCAACTGTAACTTTTTGTAGAGGTGGGGTACGGGGTAAATGGTGAAGTAAAGGGCATTCCTGCCTGTGTTTGGATGTCTAAGGCTTGGCTTACACCTATTCCAGTGTGAAGTGGTTTAGATCTGCTTTATGGAGGTGTAGCAGGTTTAAAGGAATTTTCCTCCAAAGAACATGATCTTCCTCTTTCCAGTCTGAATTTGGACGATAATACTGCATTTAAATTCAACTACCAAGCTACTTTGCAGTTGAATGGGCCTGTGCCAGGAAGTGTTCTGTTGGCCACGTGCCAGTTGCCGAGGAAACTCGCTTTCTAGAAATGGTGTCTGAAGGAAAGAGAAGTCAAATAAAGGCAGTCTGGGTGGAGCTTGGCTCAGGAGTATCATTCCCTGGCTTGTCATGCTGAGTGCTGAAACTAAAGCCTTAGAGCTGGATTCCATTACACTGGGCTTACGCCGGTGTAACCAGTGGAGGATCAGGCCTTCCGTTGTAGCTGGCGAAGCTACAGAGGACTAATATATTTTCCACTCTCCAGGCAGAGATGGGAGGTACTAGAGAAATCTAGTCTGTGATTTAATTAGGGAGATAATGCTAGCTTATCATTCAAGATAATTTTAGTGTGTTGGGTTTGTGTATATATCGTACTTCAGTGTTGTTCTTAAAGCAATTTCTCTGCTGTCAGACCTCGTTCAGTTATTTTATCCGTATTTGTCTACAGCCCGTTACTAACGTTTTTTTAAAAGTCTTTAGAGCCATTTCCCCGATCTGGTGAAGACTTCTTTATTTAAAAACAGTAATACACAAAGGGAAGCTTGAGGGCATGGATTTTATTGGGAATGCCTTCAGAGCACACCACTTTTTCTTGAGTATGAGAGGAGTTTCCCAGCATCCGTCTCATAATAATTAGTAAATACTTAAATGTAAATAGTTGGCAGTGAAAACCTAATGTATTTTTCTGTGTTGAATATATCCACCGAAGTGCACTGTGTGGTGACTGATCAGACCAGGGTTAGCAGTTGTCACAAAATGACAGTTAAGTGGTTGAGGTTTGAGATGGAATAACTGACACACAGTAGTGGGTTCCAGACTAGAACTGCGATATTGTCTCTAACTTTGCTGAAACTGTTCTCATTAAGTTTCACTTTCAGACACCCGTGTTCTCTACATTAGATTTCCTTTAAATTGAAGGGTGTCTCTTATTAAATCACTTGGGTAGGTATCAGACCAGAACTTGGGCGAGACTGTATTATGTAGTCAAAACGTTTTAAAATGTATTGCAACTAAATTAGGCACTGTTATTGTCCAGGTCCTTCCAGTGGTGGATTCCCAGCTGGTGGGTTTGGTCAGAAGTCAGCTCCATCCCAGAAAGGAGGGAATCAGTGGCAGACAAAGAAACCACAAAATACAGGTACTTCGTGGCAGTCCCACACTCAACCACAGCAAGCTAAATCCAGCACACAGAGTAAACCCAACTATACCGTGAACTTCAGTGTTATTGGAGGTCGAGAAGAGAGAGGTATCCGAGCTCCAGGCTTTGGTAAGTTCTGTTTCCTGGAATTATAGTTATAATGGTGTGTTGCATATGAAGTCCTTGTGGTCTCTACAAGCATGGTTCTGGGGCTTTATGAAAACAGAAGCTTTGAAAGGTTCTGAAGAACTTATTTTAGTCATGTTACAGGCTTCATATTTTGTTTTGTTATTAAATGAGGTCTAATAGCAATAACATGAGTGGCATTTAAGCAGTTGTGTTCAGATAAAGGTCCACTTCTCAGATATCTCTCATTGCCTACCAGCAGTTCCTGATAGATATTAGCATGACAATATGCATTGTTGTTGTAGCTGTGTTGGTCCCAGGATATTAGTGACACAAGGTGGGTGAGGTAATATCTTTTATTGGACCAGCTTCTGTTGTTGAGAGAGACAAGCTTTTTAGTTTACACAGAGCTCTTCAGATCTGGGAAATGTACACAGAGGCCTGGTTTACACTAGGAAACTAGGTCAGTTATAACTGTGTCACTCAGGGGTGTGAAAAATCCACGCCACTAAGCAATGCAGTTAAATCATCCTAACCCCTGGTGTAGACAGCTCTAGATCAATGGGAGAATTCTCCCATCAACCTAGCTACCACCTCTCGGGGAGGTGGATTACCTACACTGATGGAAGAACTCCTCCCATTGGCATAGGTAGTATCTTCATTAAGGGCATGGCTACACTTGCAGATGTAGAGCGCATTGAGTTAAACCAGCCCTCGGACAGCGCAGGAGGGAAAGCGCTGCAGTCTGTCCACGCTGACAGCACACTGGTATGACCACATTAGCAGCTCTTGCAACGGCCACAGAGAGCAGCATGTAAGTGGCTGCAACGTGCTTTTCAAGTGGGGGTAGGGTGTGACAGGGAGTGTGTTGTGTCTATGTGGGGGAGAGAGTGGGTTTGGGGGGGGGGCTGAGAGCATGTCTGCATGCTGTCTTGTAAGTTCAGACAGCAGCGGAGCCCCCCTCCCCCCGCCTCTCTCTCTCTCACACAGCATTCCACACTAATGGCTGCTTTGTCTCGGAGCAGATAAGCAGCCAGCTGTCAGAAACGGAGCTTTGAAAGGGCATATCCAAAACAATGACAAGAGTGGCCACTTGACTTAAGGGAATTATGGGACGTTTCCGGAGGCTGATCAGAGCGCAGTAATGCAACACCTCGTTCACACTGACGCTGGGGAGCTCCAGCGGGGGCGCAGCAAACGTTATTCCTCTCGCCGAGGTGGAGTACCAGCAGCGCTCTAGCTGTGGAGTCAGAGTGCTCTACGAGCCTTGCCAGTGTGGACGGGTAGTGAGCTAGTGTGCCCTGGGATCCTTTAGTGCGTTCTAACTCGCAAGTGTAGCCAAGCCCTAAGCGTCAAAAAGCCCAGAGTGCCACAGCTAAGTACAAGGGGGTAGATTGTTTAGCATAAGTAGTTAACACATTTCAAGGGACCATTCAAGGTTAAGTGGCCTGTTAACACCTCTTCAGTCATAGAGCAGGAAAGGAGGGCGGGGGGGAAAGCTATAACCCACTTAACCTTGAATGGTCCCTTGAGATATGTGAAACACCCCTCTGAGTGACATAAAGTTACACCAACAGAAGCGCTGGTGTGGACAGAGGCTCCCCCACCGCCGTAACTACTGCTGCTCGTTGGAGGTGGTTTAATTATGTCTACAGGAGAGCTCTGTCCTGTGGATATAGAGCAACTACACGAGCTATCCGACAGCAGCACACCTGCATCGGTAAGCTCGCTAGTGTAGACATGGCGTTAGGGGAAAAACAGTTTTTAAGAGAGCTGGCAGTTTTTCAAAGAGACATTATTAAGGGTAAAATAGCAAACTACCTCACCGCGTAGGAAAGATAGGAAGTATGGCAAGAGACCACCCTGGCTTAACCAGGAGATCTTCAATGATCTGAAACTCAAAAAGAGTCCTACAAAAAGTGAAACCTCTGTCAAATTACAAAGGATGAATAAAAACAAAGAACACAAGTATGAAGGGACAGAATTAGAAAGACCAAGGCACAAAACGAGATCAAGCTAGCTAGAGACATAAAACAAGAAAATATTCTACAAATACATTAGAAGCAAGAAGACGACCAAGGACACTGTAGGCCCATTTCTCAATGAGGGGGAGAAAACAATAATAGAAAATGTGGAAATGGCAGAAGTTCTAAATTATATTTTTGTTTCGGTTTTCACCAAGAAGGTTGGTGGTGACTGGACATCTAACATAGTGAATGCCAGTGAAAATGAGGTAGGATCAGAGGCTAAAATAGGGAAAGAACAAGTTAAAAATTACTTAAACAAATAAGATGTTTTCAAGTCGCCAGGGCTTGATGAAATATGTGCTAGAATACTCAAGGAGCTGACTGAGGAGATATCTGAGCCATTAGCAATTCTCTTCAAAAAGTCATGGAAGACGGGAGAAATTCCAGAGGACTGGAAAAGGGCAAATATAGTGCCCATCTATAAAAACGGAAATGAGGACAACCTGGGGAATTACACACCAGTCAGCTTAACTTCAGTACCTAGAAAGATAATGGAGCAAATAATTAAGCCATCAGTTTGCAAACATCTAGAAGATAAGGTGATAAGTAACAGTCATCATGGATTTGTCAAAAACAAATCGTGTCCAACCAACCTGATAGCTTTCTTTGACAGGGTAACAAGCCTTGTGGATGGGGGCAAGCAGTAAATGTGGTATATCTTCACTTTAGTAAGGCTTTTGATACTGTCTCGCATGACCGTCTCATAAACTAGGAAATACAACCTAGATAGAGCTACTACAAGGTGGCTTCATAACTGGTTAGAAAACTGTTCTCAGAGAGTAGTTATCAGTGGTTCATAGTTATGCTGGAACTGCATAATGAGTGGGATCCCGCAGGGATCAGTTCTGGGTCGGGTTCTGTTCAATATCCTCATCAGAGATTTAGATAATGGTATAGAGAGTACACTTATAAAGTTTGTGGATGATACCAAGCTGGGAGGGGTTGCAAGTGCTTAGGAGGATAGGACTAAAATTCAAAATGATCTGGAAAAACTGGAGAAATGATCTGAAGTAAATAGAATGAAATGCAAAATACTCCACTTAGGAAGGAACAACCAGTTGCACACGTACAAAATGGGAAATGACTACCTAGCCTGTTTCCCCGAAAATAAGACAGTGTCTTATATTAATTTTTGTTCCCAAAGATGCGCTAGGTCTTATTTTCAGGGGAGGTCTTATTTTTCTTGTCCTGGTGGCGGCGCGGGCTCTTTGATTTAAAGAGACCTGGCACTGCCTGAACAGCTCCGGCTGCGCTGTGGCCAATCAGTGAGCTGCGCGGCGGTGCCCGCCGCTACAGTCCAGAGGAGTCAGACGCCTTACGGTAGCTTCGGGGCCTTATATTCCGGGGTGGCCTTATTATCGGGGAGGTCTTATTTTCGGGAGGATTCCTTATATTACAGCGAGAGGCAAAACTGGAAGTAGGTCTTATTTTCGGGGGATGTCTTACTTTCGGGGAAAGACGGTAGGAAGGAGTACCACGGAAAGGGATCTGAGGGTCATAGTGGACCAGAAGCTAAGTATGAGTCAACAGTGTAACAC